>NC_056731.1:693297473-693532473 GCF_019279795.1 Protopterus annectens | reverse complement strand
GCAGAGTGCCATCGTGGGTTTCAGGGAGCACTATATCCACTGGGGGATGTGGGTGCTGTGTACACTGTCATTACATCAAGGTACACCCGGTATATGCCCCATGTACCACATTATGGTTACCACTGTCACCATCAACTATACAGGTAACTAATACCACAATCCAGACCAGTTATGCATGTGCTGTGTGCAGCCTACCTGTAACACATTGGACACACGGTCAAATTAGATAGCAGCAATATGCCCTGGTCTCTCGGATGTGTGTCTGCCTGTTATGTGTCTGTCAATGTGTATATGAAGGTATGCCACACTACGTATTGTCTATATACAGTCATTACATCCCCCCATTAGCATACTGTACATGTCTGGGGATGTTCTGCATGCAACATGTAACCTGAGACACACCTCACCCTAAACACTGTGTGGTGTGTGCAATGTAAGCCACACACTTCAGTATCACTACATAGCTAGATAGGGGTCTAGTCCCAGTGTTGCCAAGTAACAGTGTGTGTGTGTATGTGAATGAGTCTACATCAGTTTGCAGTGTATACATGCCCAAGTGGGTCACCTGTCCATGTGGCACAGGCAATAACCGTTTTAGTAACCTGTGACATGTGTTCAACTGTACCCCAGATATGTCACAGCCATGGTGTCACAACAGTGCCATACCCTGTTGTGGAATATGACTGCAGACCATAGTCGTGCCACATTTACACCTGCAACACAAATGGATAACATTATAGGGACCGCAATCAACCAGTGTTCTAACAGCTATAATGCATCATTGCTGGATGCCTACACTACCTGACATATATGCATTATGTAAAATCCAAAAAATGAGAACTGTCACCACGAGCAAATCCTTCTGTAGAGTAATCCCAAATCAATCTCAAAACAAACTGAAGATGTCCACGATAAAAATATGTAAAAAATCATTTATTGGGAACAAAGAATAAGCGCTTTCGCATAGTTAAACTATGCTTCATCAGATACAATGACATAAAATAATTCCAGAGTACTTATACTGAACAACTTTTGGCGGGCTCATTAACTTAACACAAACCTTAATTGCCTCTTAGCAATTTAAAGCCATCATTACTTCCAAATGCAGTTTAGACTCAGTACAATTCGTTCTTTAAAGTACAATATTCACATTCATCGTAAAACATTTCATAGCGTTGTTAGGGCTTTCTAACAAGTCAAAACGCTGCACGCTTCAAGCAAGGAGAATGCATATACAAACTCGTAATGCAAAAATGCACAGTTAGTAAAATTGCTAAACAAAAGCATTGACAACATGGCATATGGCATTCGGAAGAGTAAACACATCTCTCGCATACTCAGAATTCATTCAGCAAGATATTATCATAGTGTTCCTTGTCTCTTAACTTATACAAGTATATCTAGATTCCCTACCTTGAATGTAAGGACTTCAATATAGAGCAAGTTATTAGAGATAATTCCACCACCGGGAAAATGCTACACCGGAGAAGCATCCACAAACTATTTGCTATTGCAAGTGAAACATCATCCTATTTGCTGTTAGAGTCACATGTCTGGGTGCTCTGTGAGGAGTACCTCCCGAACTAAAAAGCTGTCCCCACGGTCCTAGTGCAATACTCTAGAGTCCGATGGCTGAGGAAATTTACTATCAATCCAGTGTTTATATGCACTCTTCTTACGAGTCCTAACCACCATATTTAGAGCATAACAAAGATGTATCTTTCCTATTCCTAGATTTATGTCCTACATATATATGCTTCAATAGATAAACATGAAGGAAATGTGTAAAAATGGAGCCGAGGTCGCTACAGGCGCGTGTATAGATTCTCTAATAGTGTGGTAAAGGCAGCATCTGAATATTTACGCATACTTCATTCAGTTTCATACGCACTGAAAGAAATCAATTTACAAAATGCTTAATTAATACAACAGTTAACCATAAAATCCTACCAATGCCTATTATGTCATGAAACACAAAATGTGCTGTGTGTCTGAAGAATTACCAAAAAATTCTGTATATTCTCCTTGATTTACCTAGTAATATGCTTCACAACATATTTAGAGAATATACCAACATGTATATATATAAAACATGGAACGAAACATACAACAAAAATATATTCACAACAAACAGCATATATAAAATGTATCTATATGCATTATACTTCATGCCTTGCAACATGTTAAACTGTAGTACTGTGATACACTGTAGTACAGTCACTGTGTGCATCAGAACCATATTAGCCTGTCTCTGCATTGATGGTATGGATGACAGGGATGTGGCACAAGTATCATCATATGCATAGGGCATCCTTGTGCTGACACATGTACACCTACAACACAAATGGATAACAATATAGAGACCGCAATCAACCAGTGTTACTAACAGCTATAATGCATCATTGCTGGATGGCTACACTACCTGCCATATATGCATTACACTTTACTCCTTACAACATGTTACACTGCAGTACTGCAGTACACTGTAGTACAGTCACCGTGTGCATCAGAACTGTATTAGCCTGTCCCTGCATTGATGGTATGGATGACAGGGATGTGGCACAGTTATCATCATATGCACAGGGTGTGATGTTGGTTTGCCAGAGGCGAAGGGTGGGCCATACATTTGACACCATGTGTGTGGGTGATGGGTATACTGTGGTGAGCTGGGCGTGGTGCTGTGGTGTGTGTAGGAATGGGGTTGCTCTAGGTGTGCTTGTATAGTGTGCGGGTATGCATGCACACAGTTCTGACATGTGGCTGCCCTACACAGGTGTTTATGGACAGCTGCAGACTATACCTGGCAGGGTGTGAAGTTCACTGCTTCTGGCCATGGACACATGGACTGTGCCTGCCAGGGGTTCCATGGGCATGTCCAGGTACAGGTCTTGATGTGCTACTCTCACCTGCTGATGACAAATGTCCACTGGTACCAGGTCCCTCCTGGGACTGGCCAGGCCCAATAGCACGTGGCCTGCTGTGGTGTGGTGTGGACAGCCCCCCTGCACTGCCAAAGCTGGTACTGCCACTACAGGAGCCCCTTGGTTTCCTAGCACCTCCAAGTTGACTGCCAGCTGTTGGTGTTGCTGGCCTACATCCACAATGCCATCGCTCACCCCCAGCACACGTTCAAGCATGGACACACCACAGCCGATGAGGGCCATCATCTCACCATGCTGTCTATCCATGAGTTCGGTATAAGCACGGATGGCTCCAGACAGTTCAAGGATGCTGTCGCTTACAGTTGTGAGAGCAGCCCTCTGCAGCCTCATGCCCTGTCTGGTGTAATGTTCCATATGTGCCTGCGGTGTCATGACAGCCTGAAACATGCACCTGCTGGTACCAGCTGTGTCGCCTCTGCCAGGGGCATGATGTCCAGTGGCACTACCACGAGCACCCTGGGACATCTGCCTATGGGGTGCCTTGCTGGACATCCAGCTATGCCTGCTGTGACCAGACACAGCAGGCATGGTTACCACACTTTCCTGTGCACTGCCACCAAATGCCAGCTGTCCCTCCACTATGGCCACTTGTGATTGGTTATGTATAGGCACTGTAACTGTGTGCGTGGTTGGGGTGGCTAAAAGGGGGATGTCAAATGATGACGCAGTGTGAGCCCCTGACAACCCCATCTGTGCCTCAAGAGTACTATCATCATCTTCGGTGTCTGTATGGACACCAACATCAGATTGCATGCATGAGGGACCCTGACCCACATCGCCACCTGTGGCAGAAAACAATAAACACACTTTAAAACCTGTGCACCATTGCCTAACAGTACACACACACACAAACACACACACACACACACACACACACACACACACACACTCACCTCTGTAATACCTACCTGTCCGTGACTTTACAGACGCCCCACGTATATGTCCATGTGTACCCCATTTTGCATCACACTTGTTAACATACACACATTGATACCACTCATTAACATATCAGTCCTCTAAATGCCTACACAAGTGGTCACAACACAACACCTCTTACTACATTACCTGTCTGACCTGTATGTTGTGGTTTTAGATGGCCTTACTGCTGTCATTCGGTGTTCACCCTGTGTATGTCCGGACATCATGACCATGGTCCCTATATGTGTGGGCTACTATGTTCTATCAATAATATCACGCACAGGTGTGTCATGTGTATGTAATGCTCAGTAAATGTGAGATATGCAGCTCAAACAACCTATCATGTGACAACTGTAATATTTGGATACACTCCCTGGTTTTGACTAGTACTTCTCCAATGCATCTGTAGTGCTGCATACATGGGTTGTAGGTGACCTCTCTGCTGAATGTGATATTAAGGGTGTACCTGGTGTCTACCTTCCCTCGATGCCTGTTCCATGCTACAGACCATATTATACTATCAGCTGTCCTGTGATTACACACATGACAAGTATTCCTAGTGTGTAATGTGGCAGTCCATGTATATGTACTGCATGATCCCAGAGGGAGGTACTGCTGTATGAACACCCCACAATCACACATGCGCATACATGGCCAGCCACACAAACACACACACATGCATACAAGCATCCTACATGCATCAACCTCCCTCCACTTCACCAGAGTGACCCTACAGACAAACTAACTACCCACCAGGATGCACACACACACATGCAGGTGAGGTTGCACAATGATAGTACACACAGTTCTCCTATTACCCCTCTGTCAACATGCATAATATATGGTACCCAACAGCATGCAGTGCAGTTATAGTCAATCCATGCTAGCAACAGTATACATGTGAGTGATGCATGTGCTGCGTCACTAGGTGAAGCCCCTTCCCTTGGATACCACTACACCCATGAACACGGTATTGCTGTGCACCTGTTCTGCACCCTGCCATGTAATGTGCACCACACCTCACAGGTGTACAGCCCATTGCTGAATGTGTACTACTGTGTCAGTTATGTCAGCTTTAATGCTCACAGCCCCTATGTTTTCCAGCAACCCATACCGGGGATGATATGTGGACAGATGTCATTTGTGAATGCCTGGTGTCTGATTCACAGCTCTCAGCATCAGCGGACCATGTATGACCAATGCAATACTCTTACAATGACAACCATTAGAGCTTACCATGGCTATGGGTGGTGTACACACCGTTATAGATATGATGCACCCATCCTTGATCTGTCATGGGACCACATCACAGCATTTCTTAACAGTACATGAGCCCAATATGCAGTGTCTACAGAATGTGTTAGGTGTGCGGATATTGACCACAATGCATACACACGGTGTGGGCATATGTGTGCACAACCTTATCATGATGGTTTGTCGCACCTCTTGTGTGTACTACAGCAGTCACTACTCCTGGCAGGGGTATACCAGCATAGGCCATCTGTATTTGCCAGTGTATGTTCATCCTGCCCTACACATCAACCTATTCTGCATGATTGCAAGGTCTACTCATGTGCACATCCCTTGGTGTTCACATACTGCCATTACTATTGCTGTGGGGGTAGGGTTACAGCTGCCACAGGTCCTGAACCTGACTATATGCAGATGCAGCCATTCTTAGCATTCTTAGGATCCCTGCTGCAATTCACTGGTGTGTCATGCTGACACCCATCCCCCCTCCTTCAGTCTTTTTGCAGATGCATGACAAGTAAGCCCTATGCATATGTGTCACTTTGCAATGTCCCATACACTGAACACCACACGTTACAGCCTAGCCCCAGCTGATAATGTGGACCACTGTAATGCCTTATGCCATAGTGTATCTCTGCAGCAGTTGCTATTGTCCTACAGCTATATACGTTGGTGTTGCACTGTATATGGGTTGTGTTCCAAACATGTCCTTACTGTAGGCCATGTCTTCCACCATTATGTTACTCACTGTTGACACATTCCACAATGACAGGATGGTAGCTATCATGCAGGTGTCTGCCATACCCTTCCAATACCCCATCATGGTCACCCCTGTGATGCCATGCATTTCACAGCAACAATACGTGCACATGTACAGCATGCATTCTGGGTAGGTGTGTTAGATGTGTGCATGGAATATACCATCGCCATTACATGCCCAGTGGTTTAGCAAGCATCTACAAAAACCATACTCACCAGCTACAGGCTACTACCTTGTTGGTATCCCAGAGGGACCTACATAAGAGGGTGAGAGATGCAAAGTCAGTGGCAGCAACTGTGGCAGTACTACAGGGTGGGTGCAGTTATTACAATACATCAACAGTACATTTCCACAATACTACCACATATAGACATCTGTTTATCACTACTATGCAGCAACAAAATATATCTATGACATGTCATATATGCATGATCTACCTGTAATGATGTGGATGTATATGCAACAGTGGTCTATGCATGTGCCCTGTGGCCTTACCTACACGCTCCTCGACTGGTGTGTGGGTGGCACCCACCTTCACAAAAGTATCTGGTGGTTGGTGGCTTCCCGGATGGGCAGGTGCCATGGGGCTGACCAGGAGCTCCTTCACACGTGTCAGGAGGGGATGGATGACATGGGCCTTCCCTGTGGTGTGTTGATCCCCCCAGACTGCAGCAGCATGCTGACGGGCATTGCGAAGCAGGTCAGAACAATGATGCTGGACCTGCTCTTAACTGCAGTTGTGCAGTCCAACATCATTGACCCTGTAAACTAGGTCACTCCACAGGGCGGTCTTCTTCTGCTGATCATGGGCAGCTTTGCCAAACAAGGTTGCATAGTGATGAATGAGGCCATCCAGCAGGATGTCATTTTCTGCTGCTGTGTAGGCTGGCAGCCTTCCAAGAGATGTTGTGCCTGAAAGACATAAAGATGGACATAGGTATGAGCAAGTCATGCAGCAAGGTTACCACATTTCTTAATACACATCACTGTCACCCCCCCACCATATCAGATACACAAAATGTGCACACAACTCAATAGGTACGGCTACAGCATACTTATCAGTGGGGCAGATATTGTACTGTACCATGCTTTGTGCAATGTGTTTGTAGCCATATTCCCTGTGTGGACACTATCATTGCTGGCCTGTTACAGACTATTCACCTGCATGCCATTGTCAGGGCCACAGTGGTTCCATATATGCCTGTGGTATGCTTGCTATGTGTATGCTGCACATATGACATACTGTGTTATTGCGGTTATCTATGCATGCTGTTGGACATGTTCTGGGATTGTGTAGACTATTAAAACCAACATATGTTCTATAACAGTGACACAATAGCATGTATATGTACTATTGGCCAGCAGAACCACCTCCCCAAACTCATCTGCACATGTTACCCAGCCACATCACATGTTTGTCCCACCCTGGGGCCTCCTCATGTACCGGTCCAGCAATACCATCAGGTTAAACCAACCCAGAGGATGTTGCCTCCCCTGGGGGCGCACACAGACATGTTCCTGTACCCTGAGGTCAGGTCCAGTGTCTGTTCCATAACGGCCTCCACAGACACATGTGGGATGTGCTACATCACTCTGAGGTACCCAGTACACATTCACAGGGCCAACATGCTCCTCCTGCTCAGCCTCCAAGCCAGGCACCTTCAGGACGTAAACTGGTGTTGTGAGGAGCAGTGGTTGGTAGGCTTGTTCCCATTGTGTTCATATTGGGGCCCATGGGGCATACACATCACAGATCACACACACTGTCCAGGGTGTTTACCATCCACATGTGTCACATACCACCCCTGTAGACTGTCCTGTGCATCTACCAACCCTGACCACCTCCACAACTATACCTGCCATACTTCCCCATATTCCTATTCCATACTTCACAGACAAGGGCAATGTGGTCCCAATAAGATGTTCACATGTGACATACCAGTCCATGTTGCACACAATGACAGCTGTAGATATCTGTGTGTATTGCGATGTGTGATGTTTCCTTGCACATAGCATGCAGCACTGTGGTAGTAATATAGGGGACATGTATTTACATACATATATGTTTGTGTGTGTGTTTGTATATATGTAGACATGTGCATATAGGTATATATCTATGTATATGTAGATATATGTGATGTTGTATATATGTGCTCATATGTATGTCTACACATGGATATCTGTATATTTGTGGACATACATGTGGATATATATATATATATATATATATATATATATATATATATATATATATATATATATTATATATATGTATATATGTACACATATGCATACCTATATGTGGGGTACAATCAGACATCAGGTCCACAATCTCACAACACGTTCCTGCACAGCTGCAATGTTCTGCCTTGCTACAACACAGATGCCACATATGGACACAGCCTGACATTAGTGGGGTATATGTAGGACCAGATTGCAGGTAACCCTATTACACACCTATGGAATTCCTGCATGCTACAATACAGATTAACCTGAGTATCCTGCAAGGGGTGGGCTGTGAATCCCACATGTCCATCATAATGGCATTACTTCAACCACCAGCTATTGGCCACGTAATATACATACTTCCCATTACACAACAAACACTAAGATGGCTTACAGCTTATTAGTCAGTGCTGCTCTGCACGGTTGACAGGTATGGCCCACTGCCCCCAAGGATGGACTCTATTGTCCTTAGCAGTTGCTCAGCTGAACATCATTACAACACCTGAAGGCACATATAAGTCATTCCACATCATCTATCCCATTATTATGGACCAAGTACTACGGTCAATTACATACATATATACTTCACATACCTGTTATGGGAATGCAGACGCTTTTGGATGTTTTTTTTTTGTTGTTGTTCTGTGCCTTATATGCACACTCTCTCTCTCTCACTCTCAGTCCCTCTCCAGTAAATGGAATGAGCTGCTTTTCATAGATTGCAGCATGGAATTTGTAGGTGATGCACATGATCAGGTGACGGCCTATGCACTAATCAGTGTCCTCCACTTGCTACCTGCATGCAGCAGGCTGTGTAGTACTTCCAATTACCACTGTCATGACAACCAACTACTATAAATCATTACATCATGTGGGCATTGTCCCTTTATCTTTTCTGTATGATGGACATCCTTCCTGTGTGTGGGCATCAGTGTTACAGACAGCAGGAAGCATTACCTCTTACAGGAGAACCTGCACACTCAAGCCAGTTACATATTTGTAGGAGGTTCCAGAACTGCAGACATAGTGTGAGTAGTGTTGTTGTATGCCTTGTATAGCACTGGTGTTACAGGGTTTGTGTGTATATACTAGTTTAACTTGGAATGCAGACTGTCTGCATAGCTCTCAACTGTGGGCCTATCCTCTTGATGGCCAGAGGTGTGCCTATTATGTTTTGTCTGTCCACCACACATGTCTTTTGTCAAATATATCACTGGCAGTGTGTGTGTTGAGTGTTATCAGTACATGGCTACATCCATTTCTGTTTCTATCTTCATATTCCTGACTAAGGGTATGATGCAGATTATCCTGTAACACCAGCAACTTGCTTAGTGTATGACAACAGTTTTACACATATGGGCCTGTGCTCCAGCCTCTGTCCTCCACCTACATACCAGGATTTGCACATATGACATGCTGTCAGGGGTTGTTATGTAGTGGGCTGTGAGTATGTCATGCTGCCATTCCTGCCATCAGTCCACTGCTGTTGTGTCCCCCACACATAATGGGGGGTTGGGTCCATATATGTGTGGACTTCACCTACACAATACATGTGTGCACTTATGCACTGCAGAGGCCAGTGTATGTAACAGTGGTATATGGCCCTGTATTATTGAGTCTGGGGGGGGATGCACCATAACTAACCTAGGCTGTTACAACATGTGGGGGTATCAGGGGTAAGCTGCCTTAAGGTATCTGGATGTACATTACCATACAATCCACCTTGGGTAAATGCAGGCCTACTGCCTCCTGCCATACAGTCTGTTCTGTTTGTCAGTGTGATTGTGATGGTGTCAGTTATGCCTTGATCTGTAACAGATACATCCCATTGTGTCAGCTGAGGTCTTTACCCCCTAGGTATTGTGTACAGAGTGTAGACAGAGACTGCTGGAGTATACATCTGCATTACTTACTGTTGATTGTTTGGTATCCTATGGCCCAGTCTGTCTTTACTATTGTACTACTTTAAGGCCTCGGCCTGGAGAGCAACATATGTAAACCATTCCAGACTACTGTATTAGTATAACTGTTTCACAGTTTCATTACTCTGTTTATATGGATGTCAGTGTCTAAACATCTATATGACATGGCATATACAACTGTAATAGTACACAAATAAAGCTTTCCATGTATGCAAACCAGTGTGTGGTGTTATATCCTTTGACCTCTCTGTGGGCCTATGTTGCAAGCAATGATTGTCATTTGTATGGTTGGCTCATTCAGGGTACATTTGGTAAGGTGGTAACTGTAAGCATAGTGGCTGCTCCATATTGTGTGCACCTTCTACATATGTATCTTCCTATACATATTTCTGTGTGTGTATGTGTAGTGACATATATCTCTCTCTATATATATATGTATATATATATATATATATATATATATATATATTGGGCCTATGTTGCAAGCAATGATTGTCATTTGTATGGGTGGCTCATACAGGGTCCATTTGGTAAGGTGGTAACTGTAGGCATAGTGGCTGTTCCATATTGTGTGCACCTTCTATGTATGTATCTTCCTATACATATTTCTGTGTGTATGTGTAGTTACATATATCTCTCTCTCTATATATATGTATGTATGTATGTATGTATATATATATATATTTATATATATATATATATATATATATATATATATATATATATATATATATATATATATATATTTATATATGGTTCCACTTCATATGATCAGAAGCTCATAACATCTAAATTCAAAACAGCGAGACAAAATGTTCAAAAATCCAAAACATCTAAAACTCATAACATCGAATCTCAAAACATTGAAAACTACAAAGCAACTATAAATAACGTCCCACACACTGTTAACTACATTTAGTGTTACGAAATTAACTTTTTCCCCCAGTGTAGTTGGTATATTTAATTTACGGGGGGGTGTGGGAGGCAGAGCCCCCCACATGGGGGGAGCAGGGGGGATTGCCCCCTGCATAAACATAGTAAAACCTTTGTGGGATGTTAATTTATAGTTGCTTTGTAGTTTTCAATGTTTTGAGATTCGATGTTATGAGTTTTAGATGTTTTGGGTTTTAGATGTTGTGGTTTAGATGTTATGAATTTAGAGGTTATGGGTTTTCAATGTTTTCAAGGGAACCATGTATATCTGTATCTGCATACATGTGTCTGTGTATAGGTATCCTAGGGATGTTGATTGCTTCCATATTGTATATCCCCTATGGGAGCCAGTCTGTACTGCATGATATGTTACTGATACCAGCCTGACATTATACAGGTGGGATTGAGTACTGTTAACATCTTGTGCCCATGTTGTGTCAGGTCCTGGTTATGGGACCTGCAACAGTTGGTAGTGTATTGCAGGGCAGATGTGTTCGGCTGTGGGGGGGGATACCTATTCATACTAGACGTATGATGTTTGGGGCCTCTCAACCCCTTTAACAGTGCATGCGAACATATATGTTTTTGTTATGTTCCCATTTTTATCTACAGACGTATGTCTGTATATATATATATATATATATATATATATATATATATATATATATATATATATATATATATATATATATGTATATACATATAGATGTAAATATATATCTATAGATGTATGCATATGTATGCATGTTTATATATATATATATATATATATATATATATATATATATTTCTATATATATATATATATATGTATCTCTCTCTATATATATATATATATATATATATATAGATAGATATGTATATTTCTATTTAGATATTAATATATGTACACACACACATATACATCTACATGTTTAAATACATTTTCTGTACTGCTGAATGACTTTGCTGCATGATATGTTTGCGAAAACATCAAGTTTGTATATATCTAACATGGCTTAGTGGTAAATCACTTTGGCTATAGTTTGCATTGTCCTGAGTTTGAGCCTTGCAGAGGTTGTTTATTTTCTTGTTGGGCAGAACAAGGGCAATTGAATACAGAATGATTAAAACACTTTTAAGCAGTTATAAGCATGTTTGCACGGAGGTAAGCACTGCTATCTTCCAGTTACAGTTTATTTTACTCAGCGTCTAAATTGCTTAGCCTCTATAGGCATTGCTTACCCCCACGCAAACAGGCTAAAACCTGCTTACTGCTGCTTAAAAGTGCTTACTCCCGGTTATCCCCACTCTAATTTCTTTAAAAGAAAAGAAAAAAGGGCTGATAGGAAAATGGTGAAAAAGGGGCACAAATAGGGAAAGACAGTAGGGAAAATAGGTAGGGATGTGCAGGAGGGAGTAAGGAAGGTCAGTTGCTGCCCATTCCTTCTTCAGCAACAGCTGTGCATATACACTGACCTTGGAGGTAGATTTGGACACTCAAACCCCTGATAGAGGTTTGAGGACAACATTAATATGTTGTGATGCCAGTTAGACCAGATTACATGTGTCCAGTGGACAGGTGTGCGAAAAGGACAGCTATGTATGGGGCGAGATTTTGTTTGGGAACAAATTGCCCTTTTTTTTTCAGGTGAGAGTGGGATGTTGGGGAGGGATAGCAGGTATATTTCGTGAGGTAGGTTGCGTAGGTTAACAGACAAGACAAACAAGATGCATACAGGGGTGGTATATGACACATGCAGGGGCAAACACCTTGATGGGGAGGGGAGTTGGGAAATCAGAAGCCCATGAGCCCCCTAGTGGAAACAGTGGGACTGAGATCCTCACCCATGGGCAGTCATCACTGCACCTTCACCACACCAAAGGTGGCTGTGCTGGGGGCTGAGTTGGAGAGCCAGGCCAACCCTCTAGTTGCAACACATGGCCCTCGAGCTGGTGTAGAAGATCTTCAAACTGCTGATCGAGCACTCTACGCACCATGACCTGGACTCGAATATGAATGACAGCTTCCTGTCCATGCACACTCCTGGGGGGATGAGCCCCATCCCCTGAGGTGGTTCCACCTAAAGGTGGTACAGGACCAATGGGCGAGGTGGTCCAGGGTTGGTCCCCAGACATGCTGATGCCTGGTGCCATGGCCAGCTGAGGTGGGACAGGTGGGTCCACTGGGACCCGAATTCCCATATGTGCTATGGTGCTTATGTTGTATCAACATATGTGGGTTAGTAATAATCAACACATTCCAGGGTTAGTTATAACAGCATGCATAGATATTCCCATTAACCCAGACACCAGATACATAACAGTTGCTTAACAAAAGGAACACATGCATATATGGGACCACAGTGGTAATAACAACAGCATGCAGGTACATTGATGGCACCATGCCACCACTGTTGGAGTATTTCAACATAGCACATGCACAGAAACAGATTTAAATAATTATCAACCAATAGGACATATGTCCCAATAGAACAGTGACGTCATTACACACCAGTTGAGGTGGAAATTTATTTTATTGTTGGAGATATGATGGGGGGGAGATGCTACTTAACAACTAGTATATTCCTGTAGTTCACATTAATTTCCTAGTTAGTGCTGTTATTTGTACCTTACAAGTATTACTAGACTACCCTATTGCCTTAGTTTGGACAGTGATATGGCTGTCGTCATCTTTACATTAACTGGTTTTACCTGCTGTATACACCTCTTACCTGGTATACCTGTGGAGGAAATGTTTGTTAACACTAACTGTTTCTACACATACTCTCAGATTCCAGGTTGATGTTGTCCATATACCTGTCCATCTCTTTCTGCACAGACTCTGGCCATGTTGTGACCACATGCAGGTGAACTGGGACATATCTAGACTTTTGCCCTCTTCAACCTTTAGTGACTTACCACACTCTTATACAGGCTTTCCTATGCAGTTATACTATGTAGCACAGTGTGGGTGACAGTGATCAGTGATACCTTATTATTCAGAGCAACTGCAACACTCACAATTCCATACAATACCAGGGTAAACAGTACTAGTACAGTGTACCAAGCTTTTTATTTCTCAGCACAGTGATCATATCCGAAGTACCCGTTGGAGCAACGTTTGTTAGCACTACCTGAATGTTACCACACAAAGTAACAGATTACACATTAGTATTATGCACATACATCTCACTCTGTTACTGTACACACTATGGTCACAGCTTGACAACATGGGGATGTAGATAGGACATACTTGGCTTATTACTCTCATAACAGTTTCAGGAGTTGCTAGAGTGACATATTTGTTCTCATAGATGTGTGACAATCAGTTGTATTTCCTGTTTGCTGCCTAAACATCTGGGATCATCCCACTGACTTCCTAGGGGGACAGCGTGACAGGCAGCAGATATGGACCCATATACTGGGCATTCTTCTCTTATCTGTACAGTTGTGGGGTATGATTCTGTATGCAGCCTACTTCCACTCCCAGGATTCAGACCATGGCTGTGTTCGCTACAACTAAAACACTGTCCATCAAAGTTGTGTGTGCTATATAGATATTGCTGTATATCTCCTGTCTGCTTTCTGTCTTATAATTCTCCTGCAGTTTTGCATTCTGACCTTGTATTACAACACTCTTATACAGGATTTCCTAGACAGTTATATTTTGTAGGACAGTGTGGGTGACAGTGATGAGTAATACCTTTTTATTCAGAGCAACTGCATCAGTCACAATGCCATACAATACCAAAGTAAACAGTACTAGTACAGGGTATCATTCTTGTATTTCTGGGCACGGTGTTTGTATCTGACTGACCTGTGGGAGAAATGTTTGTTAGCACTACCTTTATGTTGCCACACACAGTACCAGATTCCACATTACTATTATGCACATATATCTCACTCTGTTACTGTACACACTCTGGCCACAGCTTCACAACTTGGGGGTGTAAATGGGACATACATGGCTTCTTACTCTCATAAGGTTTTGGGGAGTTGCTAGTGTGCCAGCTTTGTTCTCATAGATGTGTGTCAATCAGTTGTATTTACTGTTTGCTGCCTATGAGATCATCCCACTGATTTCCCAGGGGGACAGGTTGACAGGCAACAGATATGGGCCACTTTTGGGGTATGATTCTTTATGCAGACTACTACCACTGCCAGGATTTGAACCATGGCTGTGTGTGCTAAAAATACAACAGTTCATATCTCAGTTGCATGTGCTATTTGGATTTTGTTGTCTGCCTTTTCACTGTTTTCTGTCTATGTGTCTCTCAGTTGTACTAAATGACCTCTGGGGATTACACCAGTCATATACAGGCATTCCTACACATTCTATTTATGGTGCACAGTATGGGTAACAGTGTTTAATACAACAGTAGCATTACGTGATTGCAAATCTACATTACCATATGACACCAGAGTATACACATGCAGTCCAGCAGTTAGACCTTTATTGTCAGGCTATTATGCTTTTATTTACATACACACTATATGACACTCTTCCTGCCATATTCTCTGGTGTATGCAGTACTTGCATTAAACAATACAGGTTTTATAATGGCAATTAATTTACTAATACTTTTAGATTTATTTCCTATGACAGTACATGCAAGAGTATTACTAACCTGCCTCGCATCGCAACCTCTCCAGGCAAGAGCCATAGGCTTCCTGGTTTGAGGCCTGCTCACTTGCAGCTGTGAAGGACATAAGAGGAATATTTAGCCATACTTATCCATGATACACATGGGCACAATTATTACACACATAGTGGAGTGATACTTACACACAGCTGGGACAGCCCCTGCCTTTCTAGCCTCTTGGATCCACTGCTCCAAGAGGTCCCCCTTACACTGCTTCAGGTCGGCATAGTGATGCCTGACCTGCTCACCAGTTCAGGGTATGCCAGTGGCACTGGTGAGGTCATGGCCGAGATGGTCCCAGGCTTCTGCCATATATTGGGAACCCTGACACTGGCCCTACAGCAGTCTCTGCTCATGATCTTTGACAAGGAGTCCTGCTATGACTCTGGACACCTGTATGCCCCAGCGCTGCAACCAGAAGCACACACCCTCTCCCGTTTCTGCCATGGCGCCTGCAAGGGGAAGCTGCAACCAGTTGTGAGATGTATTCCCACCTGTTGGGTTTAAGAAGGGCTGATTTCCCACAGTTTGCTGTGATTGGCCGGTTTTGAAAAGGCTAAGCTATAGGCAAACCTGCTTACCTAAGGTTGGCATTGTTTAAAGGGGTATACCACTGGGCACATTGAGTTAGCTGGCCTACACATTACTTACACCTCCTAAGCTGGCCTGTGAAATGCTTAGTGTTGCTTACAATAGACTTTGCATAATATTTTCTTTTTGGCATTGATTTATTATTCATTACATCTTATATATATATGTCTGGTATCCATGATTCATGTGTACATACACTGTATGGGGTCCTTGTGTTGTATTGGGGACTTCAACACTCTATTACAATTGCACCTTATATCTGGGCTTACTGCTGTACTCCAGTTCACATATTTATGTTATGTATTCCTCTGAAAACTGGTAGTAGAAGGTCACCTCTTGCATTATATTATACATAGTTGTTCACAGAAAGTGCCATGTACCTTCTCAAAGCCTTGCTAGTGCACAGTCTCACTGTATAACTGATTACTTCTAGATAGACTACCCACTTTGTGGGTCTACCCACTTCGTTCGCCCTGCGGGCTCACTCCGCTCTTCTACCTTGCCCCCAAATTCCACCCACCCCCAGCACCTCTACATTTAAACCCAATAAACCACACCTACAACCAAATCAGCCTATCACACTTCAGCCACACACTCACACAAACTCCCACACCCATAGCAACTAAAAGTCACCTCCTACTTTCAACTATTACATACTTTCAAACTATCCTTTCTCTCCCTCCACCTCACCATACTTTTATCCATAACTGAAACAAAAATGACAATTGTTTTAAGTTGTCTCCTGCTCACCCTCACAATACTAACAAACCTCATATCAACTCACCCTAGCACACCTGTACAAAATACTAGGTACCACAGCACAAATATATACACTACACCACACACATACACACATTTCCCCATTAGTGCTACACTATTCAAAGACAGCCTAATGCTACACATATATTAAGTCCAGTTAACAACAGCCAATACCAGTAAACTATCAGATGTACACTACATAAAAATAAGATATAAAATAAAGCACACATTACTAGTTGCAAAAAAAAAAAAAACTGCTCATATCAGTAGACATACACCCAAACCCAGGGTCAAATAATACCTTACTCCCACCTAGACAAAAATCAGACCTACTTATCATTAACATCAATACAAGAAGCATAACTAGCAAACTCCCTGATATACACACATTTATAAGTCATTACTCCCTAGACATAGTAACCATTACAGAAACCTGGTTAAAACCCAACATACAGAATGAAGAAATTCTCCCACCATGTCATGACATACTAAGGTATGATAGAACAGGCAGAAAGGGAGGAGGAGTTGCCATATTATTTCAAAAATACACTCAACATAAAACCCTATTGAAAACCCTATTCCTTCATTTCAAAATGCTGAAACATTAATCTCAACTCTATTCATTAATGATACCAAAAAAAATCAACTTTACCTGCTGCTACATCCCACCAGTTAATAACTCTCTCACCATAGACGAGATCTTACAATGGATCTCTAATAAGCTACCACAGGAAACTATTCTTTTAGGTGATCTAAATATAGACTGGTTAGCATGTAACTCCGACATCCCCACAAATCATATAAATCTCTATGGCTTTACTTAGCTCATCCAGGAATGAACTAGAATAGACAAAACATCCAACAAGCAATCAATCCTTGACTGGACACTAGTCAACTGCCCAAAAGAACAATATCTCACTGGATGTCTACCAGAAAGCCTAAGTGACCACCTCCCCACATTCCTACAAGGCAAACACACCAATCCTTCCAACCATATAATCTTTAGACAAGTTAGAGATGAAAGTAAACTGAATATAGATAATCTCAACCATATCTTAAGACACTGTAAATGGGACCCACTACTAAAATTAAGTTTAGACCAAGTAGTACACTATTTTAATAACACCTTAATATATGTCCTCAGCTCAATAGCACCCATTAGAAGAATCAAAGTAAAAACAAACTATGCACCATGGCTAAGCAGGGACAAAAGAGCTTTATTAAAAGCCAGATACAAGTCATGGAAAGCATGGAAAAGAGAAAAGACAAACTCATCCAAACAAATCTACCAAAAACTAAAAAAAAGCAAAAAAAAAAAACAAACTATACTCGATAAACAAAACTATTTCCTTAATGTCCAAAACAAACATAATAAATACCCCCAAAAGTTCTGGCATGTCATCAACTCCGTACTGAAACTAGGTAAAACATGCACTCCAACTCCAACGACAAACAACAACACTACAGACATTGCTTCCCAATTTAACCACCATTTCACTAAAACCATCCTATCCCTATCTACACAACTCTCCAATAACAACCATTCCTACACCCCTAACCAACCCCCAACAATAGCCCATCCTTTACCCTCTCACCTACCTCTACCACTACAATTAAAAAACTGCTACTAAAACTTAAACCTACCACCCTTGCTGCAGACAGCCTACCAGCCAATTTCTTAAAAATAGCAGCTGACTCACTATCTTACCCTGTTTCCATTCTCATTAACTGCTCCATTCAGGAATCCTACATCCCACAATTATGGAAAGTATCATACATTATCCCCCTTCATAAAGGTGGAAACTCTTACGATTTCTCTAATTACCATCCCATAGCCATCTTACCCCCCTTATCTAAAATACTTGAAAGATGTATTCACTCTCAAGTGATGCAATTCCTAAATACTAACAATCTCCTATCTCCCACACAACATGGCTTCCGGCAACACCATAGCACCGCTATCGCTCTCCTCTCTTTTATAAACACAGTTAACCTATACAGAAATAACAACAACTTTGTCTCAGCGATATTTTTAGACCTATCTAAGGCATTTGACATGGTGACACACACCATACTTCTAGACTCTCTGACCTCTCTATCCTTTGACCCATCCACAATAGCCTGGTTTAAAAGCTATCTATCAGACAAACAACAGTCTGTCCAATGTCAAAACAAACTATCTCCCCTACTCCCAACCACTATAGGAGCCCCACAAGGTTCAATATTGGGTCCACTACTCTTCACGATATTTACTAACAACCTTCACAGGTCCTTCTAACATGTCACTCATATAATATGCAGATGACTCAACTCTCATATGCTCAGTACTATCTCTTACTACCCTGCAAAAACTTACTCAGGAATCCTTTACCTCAGTAGAAAGTTGGATTACTCAGATCCAACTCATCCTCAATCCCAAAACCAAATTACTCATATTTGCTCCTAATAACACTAACACCACCCAACCTCCTTTTACAATCACATTCAAAAATGGTACTAACATCTCCCCCTCTGACCACAATAAACTACTTGGAGTAACAATTGACAATAAACTGTTATTTGATGTCCATATATCACAAACAATTAAAAAAGTCCACAAGAAAATGGGTACCCTATACAGACACAAAAAAATTCCTATCTGATCAGGCACTTGTCACACTCACCCTAACACACCTACTTTCTACACTCATGTATGCTGCACCTATCCTTACCCACAGTGCAAAACAGGACCTTGAACAACTCGAGTCCTGCTACAATAAAATTGCCAAATTTGCTATTAACTGTACTTCCAAAACCCATCATTGTCAGGCACTATGAGAACTTAAATGGTTAGAACTCCCCCAACTACTTAACTATCAACAACTAATACTTGCCTACAATATTGTAAAACATTCTGACAAAACCCCATCCCTAAACAAACTCCTAACCCAGTACATAGCAAATTATCCCCTCCACTCCTCAGAAAAATCTCTCCTCTGTATCTCTAAAGCAAATAACTCTGCAGGAAAAGCTCTGTTCTCCCACAACATTGCCAGAAATAAATTGGAATAACCTTCCCACCTCTCTAACCTCAGCTCTTTCAACTACATTGTTCAAAATCTCTCTTAAAGCACACCTGTTAAATTCTTGGTTATGCCCATGCATCACAAAAGACCTCATTCTTTGAAACTGCACATAAATGATGCAGATGCAGTCTCCGGATGCTCTGCTACAAACTCAGGAACCCCCACTGCAATAAATGAATCCCCTATTTTGGGTTAATTTTAACTTTTGCTTTTTTACTAAGAAATGTACCTTTGACCAGTTATTTGCCTGTTTGTAACTTGTACAATAATATGTTTATTATTAATGTAATTTGTTGTAGAGCTTTTTCTACAATATAAGTTTGTGTATATTAATTTGGAACTTTTCTCCCCAGGCCTCCACTGTAAATGGACACATGTCCAGTCGAACTATCCTGGTTAACAAATGTAAAATAAATAAAATAAATAAATAATGTAGTGGGTAATAGAACATATGACTGTATACTGATTCCTTTCACAGGTTCAGTTTGATTTTACTATAGTAAGGATTTGTTTGCTGATGCCTCATTCTTCTGTACTGCTGTGATGGTTTGGTGGTTAACTACTGTGATTATATTATATAGGGTCCTGGGTTCAAGACCAGCAAGGCTGTTTATTTTGTTGCTGAGCAGAACAAGGGCCATTGGATACAGAGTGATTAAGGCACTTTTGAGGAGCTGTAAGCGGGTTTGCGTGGGTTTGCATGAGGGTAAGCAATGCTAACCTCCAGTTAATGATGCTTACAGAGAGTTAGCTTCAATATTACTTAACCTGTGTGCACATTGCTTACCCCCATGCAAACGGGCTTAAACTCGCTTACTAGTGCTTAAGTATGCTTACTACTGCTTAGTGGTGCTTACTGCTTAGTGGTGCATACACTTGCTTTCTAGTGCTTACTCCTGCTTACAACTGCACTGATTTAGACAGTAATATCTAATGGTTCTTGGGAAGGAGGGCGATTTGGAAGCTGTATGGGGTTATCATTCATTACATATTTTACCTTCCATTTGTATCCATGATTCCTGTGTACATATACTTTATGGGGCACATGTAATTATCTGTGGACTTTGCAACATTATGACACTGACACCTCACATCTGCATTTAATGCAGTACTCCAGTTCACAAATATATGTTATTTAGTAGGTTATGCAACTAAAATATTGGTCATAATGTGATTTGACATGGAAAACGGTATGTGCTGCAGTGGGACTCGAACCAGGAATGCCTAATCGTATGGCGAATGCTCTGCCCACTACACTATTGTTATACTGCTTAATTTACATATATATTCCTTGTTATCCTCTTCAGCCATTTAAGCTGCATTAACCATAGCTAAGCAATGGGCAAACCCACGCACCTATGGTTAGCTTTAATCGGATTCATAATAAAACAATGGTTTGTTTATTTGGTTTATATTTACTATTGCTGTTGTACATGTGGGGGGATGTTGCTGGGGTATACGGACACCTATGAGTGGTCTCACTCATTCCTTTGGCCTTTCTGCCGTTCTTCATTGCGGGGGCATGTATATTCTGAAAGCTCTGCTCTCAGACACACCCCCTGCACTCTTACATGCTCCGTGTAAGATTAGGAGCTCCGGTAGCGTGCCTTCATTAAATGGCTGCTTCCATGTATGACTAAGCTAGTCCTGCAAGGAAGATTAGTAAATCCGGGGGTATGTGTCTTTTTTCTGAAAAAGAGGAATCACTGTCCTGAATGTCCTAGTCCATAATTCTGGACTAGACACCACCTCTTATCCTGCATTGCCACAAGCCATGCACAAACCCGGCACATGGACCTCCTTACTACTGCTAGCTAGTCATAATTAGTCAAAGTGGGACTACAACTGCAAGCTATAGTGACAGCATGGGTCACTTCACCACCAGACTAGCACATGATCATATTATGCAGAATGCTACAGGCCATAAACATCCTCCACAAAGTAACTGAATCATACTAAAGGGCATCTGCAGACTCATCTAGGCATCTGAGATGGCCAAACACTCTCTCAGTGATAATACAGATCTGGGGCAGTGATATGCTATATATCTCCTCCACAGCTCCAGAAGGACTTTTTACTGGGGTTTTGGCATATCTGGCATCCACTTAAAAAAAAAGAAAGACAGAAAGAGAAAGGGGAAGACAAAACAAGGAAATAAAGATTATGCAGCAATACAGTTTAACATGAATAACTACTTATATAACATGAAAAAAAGAAATTTGGTTTGCCAAGAATATGGCAATTAGGCATCTTACCATGCAGGAAGAGGCAGTAGAGTTAGGAAGTGTGCCATATATGGGAATCATGAACTGCCAGGATGCTGGGCAGAAACGTTGGTGATGCACCCCCATGGATCACACACTACTCAACAATTAATGAAATGGTATTTGTACTTTCCTTGTGGACCAGCAGGCATAGGTCTCAACCTCTTAAGGGGCCAGTATGGAATATAGACCCTAGCAATGTGGGACAAAGCACCAGAATATGGAATACCCTGTTTTTTTTTGCGAGAAAATGTACCATTTCTGTGTGGCATGGCTGAAATTGTCTTTCTGCAAGAATTGAAAACTTCACACATTTTGCATCAATTTATACTCCCTAAATAAGCACAAACCTCTCTACTTGGACATCACTGAGACTGCAGTACAATTACTGACTGCACTGTAATTCATTACAAAAGTTACTTTAACATATTTTTATCAACTGTGAAATAGAGCACAAACCTGACTGAAACCTCAGAGCGTAAATTTTAAAATGCTGAATATGCTAGCACAAACACAAGGCGGTGCTGTTACAATTATCCAATAAATCAATTCAATGGAAAAATTGGTACTGCTAACTAAACTAATATTAAATATATAAAACCACATACCAAAATCATAAAAATATTTAAATACTAACTAAATATATTTAAATTATTGTATATATTTGTCATACATATATACAACTATATCTATAAACTAAATATATATGTAAAATGAAAAATACCTATATGTATATTTGTAATATGATATAATAAATATAAAAAATATAATTATGTAATAAATTATCAATATACATTTAAACATGATATAAAAATTTAATTTATAATATTACATTTTAATTCCAATCTTAATAAAAATATTAATATTAAAAAATATAATATAAAAAAAAAATGTATAATAAAATAAAATATGATAAATGATATATGTTTAATAAATGATATATTATTATGTATTAAAATATAAAATTAAAAATTGAATACATGGGAAAAAAAATGTAAAATATGTGATATGAATTTAAAATGTGTTAAAATACTGGTAATAGAAATAGAATCAAAATTACCTGAATAATTTTATTTTAAAATACTTACACCAGAATTCCTTTTTTCTCTAATTTAATCTTCCAAGGAAATTAATCTACTTGAATCAAATGACTTGCTCCAATTAAAGGATTTTGAAAAGGATTGTTTTGTATTTCATTATGTGTAACTATAGTGCAATGTTTTCTGAATGCATACTGATGTCATAAAATACTTTGTTGGTACATCACGTATTGTTAACTTCAAGGCTCAGTCTTACCTATGTAATAGGCTGTAATTGATGTCATAAGCTGCCGCTACTACCCCAGAGGACACTTCCGTATATTAATTTTGCATCTGTACACTGACATTTATACATACTTAATCAGTTATTATAATTTGTTTTGTGCAATTATTGTTATTACATTACTTGTATATATTACTTATGCCATCTCTCTAATATGTTGAAACAGTATTTACATTACCTTTACTTTACTGCCCTTTATATTGTCTTTCTCATAATGCCCCCAATAGTACCACCAATCCTTGGTTACTGTCTCTTTTATATATATAATAGAGGATAACTCCTTATTAAGCTCCTAACATCCTGTATAGGTTTATAAAAAAGATGTTTTATAATTAACTCCTTTCTAAACTCTAGTCCTGGTTGGGTAAAAGATAAAAGACCACTATAGAAATGTTAATACCTTATTAAATTTGTTGCCCACTGTTAATGGTCCAGTGTCACCTCTGTTGATGTCTGTCTGCATGTAAGATCAGCTGTGTTCAATAGTGGGTGTAAAAACCACTAAACAGCTCTTGGGTCTTGGTTCATACAACCACTTTTTGAACAAATCACAACTTGATAGTTATATTTTTAAAATATAATAATTTGATTTAATGACATTCATTAATATATATACATATTCAGAGACCATGTGTATGGACCATAACCAGACCTTGCATACACCAGACACCCCTGCTGAGGGTGATGACTATATGAATGCAAAAATTTAAAAGAATATAGTTTTTTTAAAAATGTATTTATTATTTTATTTCTTATTTTTTTGCAATATTATTTTTTTTCCAATTCCTTTTATAAGCAAGCATATTGGTTAAATTCATCATTGTATGCTATTCAGTAGTAGAATTTGTATGTAGAATTTATGTATTTTATAAATTGTTCAACTAACTCTTTCTCTAGAGAAAAAATAAAAAAAAATCAAAAAAAAAATAAATAGCATGTTGTATAAATTCAGATGGAAACAAAATCTAAAAGAAACAACCGCCATGATTCCATTTGCCACCATGTACATTAATGGGGAGCCCACAGACCCCAGGGATTGCCAGCCCCTTAATTTGCTTGAAATAAAGTGGTAATAAATAAAATAAAAGGTAAAACAAGTTCCAAAAGATCAACATCAACAAGTGCATTGAGTGAGTCTGAGGTAAAAATAAAAAAAGAAAAAGAAATTCAAACCCAACCAATATTGTTATGTTGCGCAAGTGTTAGATCCTTAACATCCACATCCACTGTAATGAATACCACTTCATCTATTTTAGATCAAAGATAAATCGTTGATCTTAAAAAAGAAAATCCATGAATCGCGACAAATATATTGCAACTTTTTTTTCTTTTCTTTTAATTACATATCTATTTGTATTTTGCTATATAATAAGTTTTGGAACCAGTACCATCAAGTATAGGTCATAGGTGGGATGCTGCACTTTATATGTATTTTGGGTACTCCAAATATTACAGGAATCTTGGGATTTTTACTTGCATGTAATAGTATGCTTCATTTGTAATCTGCCCCCGCACCCTGCCCCCTCAAGTGTGTAATCAATTCTAGAATAAATAAATATTATTTAATTTAAACTTCTAGAAATAGCTTTCTTCAGAAAATAAATCACAATTAATATTTTATACTTAATTGATTCATATCATGTATACCACCCCCCCCCTCAGTCAGCATGATGCATGCGCAGATCACCAGTGGCTCACCAGTCACTTTTAGTTCTATTGTATCCTTTGAAAATTGTTGAAATGATTACATAAATGATTACATTGCTGCAACAAGTGCCTGAAGTCAAGCCTACATATTTCTTCAAACAGCTCTTTTATTCTTTTATTGCAGGATGCAATGGTGATTTACATTGGGAATATACATGGGAACTCTTTCATCCTCCCAGCTTCCTGGTGTAAAACCTATAATTCAATTTTCTCGTGAACAACTTGAGTATCAACCTTCATTTGTTATACAATCAGTATGACACTAGAATGGCATTGCTGATTATTCATAATAAAGAAACTGCATGTAACGCAAAATTAAAACCATAGTCCACAACAGTCTTGCATCAACTTAAATTTGTTGAGCAGTAATCAGCTTAAAAATTACTTCCGTTCTATAATGAGCAGCCAGTTCACACTGTCTGACTTTTTCATTAATTAAATGTCAATGAATAAAATACATTTTATCTGCAGAAACAATTCATACATTGCAATCTCTAACACAGAAATGCTTCTACTTAGCAGAAAATGACTAAATGACTTGAATCAACTATTTAAAAAAAGCATGTACCAGTTTTTTTACCTCCTCCACATCCTCTCTTTTATCAACTAAACCTGTAAAGTGTTCAGCTACACAAATGACTGGTCTGGAGACAACCTACCCAGTCAGACTTTCCCAGCAAACAAATGTCAATAAATAATCACAATAATAAATATGTAAATACTAAATGACTTTACTAAGTCAATAACAGATGAGCCCTACTCCTATACTGGTAGTAGGAGCCATAAAATGTACCTCTGCCTAATTAAGCACAGAAAGCAGCTCTAGCTTTCAATCTTACATCACCAAAATGTGAAACACTTACTAACAGCTTACCAATAACTTCAACTAGGAAACTTGCAGGATGGTTAAAATGCATTACTTTATAGTTACAAACAGTCATTACCTCTCAACTGTCCCTGATTTTGCCTCAAATCTTAGCTCTGTCACTCTTAATCCCTCCTAAAACTGGTTAACTTTTGGAGAAAAGGTGCTGAGCTACACTTAATAAATAATGACAATAATTAGAGTTATAGACTTCTTTTACTTCAGAAAATGTATACTAATTCGCATATTCTTTTTCAGTCAAAATCTCATGTTAACAGTATTAATATTTGATTTGTCCCTGACTCTGGTGAGATTTGTCCCTTTTTAGTTGACAGCTATGATTTCGATGAATTTATATGATTCAGGATTATTTGTCATGGATATGTAAAAAAAAAAAAACTCAAACTAACTTAACACTAACTGTCCACTATCAATGTAGAACAAAATCAAAGTGGTACAAGCCACATCAGAAAATCAATATTCAACTATTTCAGGCACTTTCAGCAAGTGTTAGCATTAAATAGCTCACCTTTCTTATTCACTAGATTGTAGTTATCTTGTTATAAAGGTGCTGGTTGTTCTCATCCATCACTTCAGCACCACAAGTCTACAACCTCCTGTGTTGTAGAGAAGGCAGGCAGGATCATGAATAAAAAAAATCCAAGTGCAACAACAAAGTCACCATGATTATCCAGCAAATGGTTGCACCCAGTAGAAACAGCCCAGCATAAGTATCACAACTCAAAAGCACTCCACAGAAATCCAGTCGCAACCCTTTTGAAAGTCTACAGTACTTTTGTTTCAGGTCAGATCTGCACAATATCCTACAGGCTGGCTGTGGCAATAATTCCTGGGAGGTCCAGCTGGTCTGTTTGGCTCACTATCTCCAATATGGTCAAATCACTATTCCTAATTACTTAGTAAAACTGAATACCCTGCAATACCCTTTTCAAAGCTATTGCAGTGGGGCAAAAACTGTAGCAGCATACCATTGGATGACTTCTGTATATGTCCTCATTGGGTCAGTTTGTGTTAGAAGTTATCAGATTTGGTGATATACAGCAATGCTAATTGACTGTAATTGTGGTATATAAGTGGAATAATCACTGTTCAGTTTGGAACAGCAGAAAGTGACTCTTGGCATGTAAATGTGGGGCATTCCACACAATCTGGAGTGATTGACTGATAAGCCAAGGGGATCTCTAATAGCAACATGGGTGCAATCTATTGTACAGAGTACTTCATGGAAATTTGCCAGCCCATAAAAGACATGTATAGTCCTGGCTTGGTCCTGAGGTGACACAGGGAAATAGATATACTGATCTACATTTGCCAAGAATACATCTAGGAAGTATTTCAGTATCCTCAAGGCAGAAGCCTGTGAGATCCCCAATGTTAAAACCAGTCTGTCTTTGGAAGGTCCTTGCAGCAAGTATAGTGAGGGCTATACATGCTTTGGTGTCCACAGGAATAGAAAGTCCACACATTCCTCCAGTGACCCTTCTTCTTCTTGCTTTTCCCGGTTAGGGGTCGCCACAGTGGAACTCCGGTCTGCTAATGATTGGCAGTAGATTTTATGGCACCAAGGTGCCAGCCAGATGTCCTACCTTCAATGAAGGCACACACATTCACATGTCTTTCAAACGCCACTCAACCATGAGGAGGACATGCAGACTCCACACAGAATGCGCTCCAGCCAAGAATCAAATGGGAGAACCTTTTGCTGTGAGCCGACAACGCTACCTGCACCACCGCGGCTACTATGGGAGTCAAACATGCCCACTAAGACCCTTATAGTGTCCTTGCCCATTGTAAACATATCAAGAATTTCCTGGTGAGCCCTGCTGGGTGCAAGTGGTTTTGGTTGGCCAAGACAATCAATTCTAACACAGAAACTCACCACAGCTTATAGCATTTTCACTGACTGCAACTCTGAGAGACTTGGTGAGGCTTCTGTATTTATATCACATCAGCGACTAGCTCAGAAAATGGGAAAAACTGACTGCGAATTACAAATAGTGTAAAACAAACTTCATTAGCAGACAAAGATTTACATTACTCCTCATTTACATTGCATAAGTACATTTGAGGTCACCTTGCATTGGCATAAGTGGCCTTTTTGAATCGCAGTTCTGCTGTGCTCATTAATGCATGCCTTCGAATGCCTGACCACATTTGCATAACTGACTCTAAATACTGACCCTAGAATGCATCCAATAGCACCAAAAGCTACCTCTTCATCAATAACTGTTTTTTATGTAGATGTAAGATCAAAATATCTTCCTCAATAGTGGTGAGCAAGTATATCTCCTCATATCCTGCATTAGGCAATTTTAATTCCTTCACTATGACTTTCGAAAATACAAATCTAAAATTAATTTCAGCAATTTATGCAACTAGAGCAACTATCTGCAGATGAACACATGTATCAAAGTCATTGCAACAATCCACACAAACAGCTGAATTAACACTTGACCAGGTGCACTCAAAAAGTATTTATTGAGACTGAACTTATAACAGATTATTAAATGCGCTTGTTGCATTCCTTGACAATTCATATGACATATCACCTTATATCTGTAATCATCTAATATAAAATAGCCTTTTACAGCTTTAAATTAATGGATATAAAAAGATTATACTCCAGACCTAGGGGTGATCATATACATTTAGAATAATAAGAAAATGAGAATAGGTTAATTTTTAAAATGAATTGCTTATAAAAGTTTGGAATGAGTTTAGCTTTACAGATTAGACCATTTTTAAAATACATTATATTTATTCTGTTGTTGATTCTATTATAAGCATTGTACTTCTACCCCTGCCATTCTTTTCAACTATTTTTATATTAAGACACAAAGGACCCTACTACTAATACTACTACTACTACTACTACTGCTGCTACTGCTGCTACTACTACTACTACTACTACTGCTACTGCTGCTACTACTACTACTACTACTACTACTGCTACTGCTACTGCTGCTACTACTACTACTGCTACTGCTACTACTACTACTACTGCTACTGCTACTACTACTACTACTGCTGCCACTACTACCACTGCTACTGCTACCACCACTACCACTACCACTGCTACTGCTGCTACTACTACTGCTACTGCTACCACCACTGCACTGCTACTGCACTGCACCACTGCTGCCACTACTGCTACCACTACCACCACTGCCACTGCTACTACTGCTACTGCTGCTACTACCACCACTGCTACTGCTGCCACTACCACTACCACTGCCACTACTGCTGCCACTACCACCACTGCCACTACTACTACCACCACTGCCACCACCACTACCACTGCTACCACTGCTACCACCACCACCACTACTACTACTACTGCCACTGGTGCCACTACTACCACTGCTACTACTGCTACTACTACTACTGCTACTACTACTACTGCTACTGCTACTACTACTACTGCTACTACTACTACTGCTGCTACTACTACTACTACTGCTACTACTACTACTACTACTACTACTACTACTGCTACTGCTGCTACTACTACTACTACTACTACTACTACTACTACTACTACTACTACTACTACTACTAATCTTTTGAGCATGCATTACTGTCTTGAATTCTTGTGAAGCTGACATAAATCCTTGTGATTGGAGACAGCTTTAGCAGTTTGAGAACACATTGTGCTTAGTTTTAACACTTTTTAGAAGTGTGCCAGGTTTATGGTGGCCACTAAAATAACAGATTGTTTACCATAATGTCACTTTTAGTCATAACTACTGCCCGTGATTTACTGCTTGTGTACTAATAGTACAAATGCATCTTAAGTTTGAGTTTGTCATTTCAGTTTATTGACAAAAGATCCTTCATACAAGTCTCCGTTTACCCATTTCTGAAGCTGACTTACAAAAAGACTGTAAAACTGTATACACAATTACTTTTTGAATGTACAACCACACTGCACTGCAGAATTTGGGGTTTTGGAATTCATTGCCATTCTGTGTTAATTTTAATAGCAAACGCAATGTGCATTATAAATATAAATGATTATTTAGCAAAACAGATTGTGTTGAGACATTTTTAGATCTCTTCCAATTTTAATTTCTAAAAAATAGCGGACAATAAGGTGAAACTGATGAGTGCAAGATGAGAATCTTATTCATGCCTAAATATATTGATAGCTGTAGCACCACATAAACCTAGTATAAGAAATGTTAATCAAAATTAGGTGGTGGTATATCAATATTTCTAAAAAAGTATAGAAACTCCAGAAACTGCCAACAACAAACTCAATAAATAAATACCAAAATACATAAATAAACAAGTAAATAAAAATACAAATAAAAAATAAAATCCATTATAATGCACATTTTACAATAGGAATCTGTGGTGTATTACACTTGCTTCTTATGGAGCATGAAGATTTCTTGACTTAACAACAGAATGTAAATTCGGGAATTTGATATGACCAAACACTGATAAGACAAACAACTCAATGCCAAAAAAAATGTTCATTTAGTGGCGACCCCTAATTGGGAAAAGCCGAAAGAAGAAGAAGAAGAAGAGTATTTGGCAATGTTGTTCAAAACAATGTTGGATACATGATAATGTCAATTATGGATAGCAATATCTTAGATATTGCACTGATAAACCTTGAATCACTGTGCTGTCCACCCAAGGTTATACTCATTGTTATTGACTCTTATTATGATGTCATCAGTGTTTGCCTACCACACATTTTCACTGGGGATATCTGGAGAGAGTCTACTAAATACAAGGCATTGCTGGTCTCTCACTAATACTGGGTAATGTAGTTGAGCATCTTGATTGCCTCCATTGACCACAAGCTTTGTAAGAACCAATGGGCATAAGAGCAACCCAAACTGAAATTAACACTGATGTCAAAACCATCATATTCACTGTAAATTTAAAATATATTTTAGTCATGAATAAATAACCCTTCTTAGACTTTGCTACTGGAAGCTAAGATACAGTGAAGTCCTGCCTTATGAAAACAGAGTAGGATGCTATCCTCATTAATCCTGAGAAATTGTCTCAGGTGCTTACCTTGCATTCTATGATGCAGTTAACTTTTCATTCTTGAGTACATACCTCTAAGAAACAAATGTATAAATAAACTGTAAAATGATCTGATGTAACCACATAATTTAAAAGACAAACAAATAGGAAAAAATGTTATGTAGCTTTCAAAAATTACCCTATCCATAAGAACAACAATAAATTTAATAAAGTACAGAAACAGCTTACCCTATCAAATCTTCCAGCTCTGGTAACTCATTTTAGGTGAAAGGTTGACAGCAATAACAATGTATTCTTTAATTACCTCAGAAAATGTAAGCAGGACTTTTTTGAATGTAACATGTCTTTAGTAACTAATGAAATTAATTCTGAGCAAAACAATGAATGTACTTGCAAAAAACAATGTGAATTTCACAATAAACAGTCATACAAACGTGCTGCAAGTACATGAGAAAAGATTGATTATGTAAAAGCTCCCACAACTACATTTAAAAACTCAAGTTCTGTAGGGCCAGCCAGCATAGCTGGTATACTCCTATAAAGTAGCATGGAAATCCTAATTCCCTGCTAATCATGTTAAACAAAACAAAATCTTGTTGACATGTTCCTGACCTATGACAGCTAGCTGTTTCAGTACAAATTCATAAAATGACTGGGACAGAGGGAGTGATATACCAAAGTCAAATCATTTTAGAGTCATAATCTTGACTAGCACTCTATTTAAAATGATGGAGAGAGTCATTGTGGAACATTTTCCAAAATATAGAAGACCTGCTTTTGTTAGATATGAGCATTATGGGACTGATAAGGGGAGCTCTTGCTTTTGATTCCTATAGCATTCTTTGATGAGTTACCAGCAGCAACTGATGCAGGGCTGAGAGTGTCTCTTGCCTTCCTTGACCTTACTGAGGCATCTAATACTATTGCAGACAAGGGAATAATTGGAAAATTAAAACTTTAAATGTCAGTCAAAGGTCAATACATTCATAATTCAATGGATAAAACATCAGTGAACCAGCAGGCTACAGTAAGTCTGGGGTTTGTAACTTTATTTTCACTATTTTTACCTGTAAGTGAATACAGGTCTGCATTTTGTAACCTTCAAACCAGCAACTTGAATTTATTTAAAAAGTACAAATTCTTACAGGACAAATCATAGGGCAAGATATACATAAACCCTTCTGTAAGATTTCAATAATTGCTATTATACTATGCTAATTATGGAATAATTAGATTTGGAACCAGCTTGGTGTAGTAGGGCATGTTTCACCCACATGTACCATCTTACTCATGTGGGCTAACCTTAACCTAAGCACAGTCACTGCTCCTAACCCAACCCTACTCAGCACCTTACATAAATTTTTTTCTGTATATTTCTATAAAAATACCACTACATAGGACAATCATGCGCACATACATCACATAACCACACATGAGCAACTCTCTATTTATCCCCGTTATGTAGATCTCATTCTAACCTTAACCTCAAATGCCACACATGTATTCTTATGCTTAATGCCAAAACTGTCAGAGCATCCAAAAATTTCAGCATTAATAAAAAGCTTTACTTACAAAAAGCCTGGCTAGTGCAGTAGACAGGGCACCATTTTCATAATCGTAAGGTTGTGAGTTTGATCCTCATGCAGTGCAGTTTCAGATTTTGTGGGGGAGTATATCGGAATAATGGTTAAGGTCTTTACCTCATGATACAATGTACAGAATTTGGTTCTGATCTCTGGTTGTTGGCTAGGCTTGCAATAGTCTTCAGACTGATAGCTTACTAAAAGAAATGCACAGAGACATATATGTGTGTGTGTATATATATATATATATATATATATATATATATATATATATATATATATATATATATATATATATATATATATATATAAATATATATATATATATATATATATATATATATATATATATATATATATATATATATGGGTCTACTTCTAAAGACCTACTGCCACATCACTGACTTTCAAAATGTCAAGACAAAAATAATGAAATGTCAGAAACCCAAATAGTGACTGATTACCAGGCTATGTAAACACTTGGCCAACATGCCCTGTTTTCCACTGTAGTGCAATCTTGGAGTTGGTATATTTAGTTAAAGGGGTGTGGGGGTGCAGCCTCCCACCTAGGTGGGTTTTACTTACCTCAGCATGAGTTTTGTTGATAGTTGGCCCCGTATTTACTTACCATAGTAAAAATCACTGTTCAGGTTTCTCAGATTCATTATATTCGTCTAGGGATTTTGAAAGTCATTGATGTGCCAGTCGGTCTTTAGAAGTAGATCCATCTAACTATATATATATATATATATATATATATATATATATATATATATATATATATTTCTATGGACTGTTGGAGGATGACTAGGTAATTAGCTAGGATCAAACAAGTGGGAGTTAGGAAACTTACCAACTAGACCATGTCGTGTGTATATATACTTATGAAGTTCCTAGTTTGTTTCAGGGATGAAAGCGCTAACCCTTTGCTGCTGTATAAATAAAGTGGATTTATCGCTTCTTCTTTGTGGAGTCCATTGGCTTGCATTTGCTTTTCTGTGGATTATGCATACACACACACATATATATATATATATATATATATATATATATATATATATATATATATATATATATATATATATATATATATATATATATATATATATATATATTTATGGCTCTACTTTAGTAGATTGAACATATTACAAGTTCAAACCAAACCGAGACCATATGTTCGAACTTGTAATAGTTTGAACACTGAAGTAAAAAAAGAAAAAAACAACAAAAAACAAAATTAAACATCTGTAGCAGACAGCACACCCCCTTACTTAAATATACCAACTCCAAGATCGCACTATATTGTGGAAAAGGGAAATCTTCCCGTTCCGCACTGTACGGAGATCTCCATTCAGTCTGATCTAATATTTACAAGTTCTAACATATGGTCTCGGCCATATGAGGTTCGAACTTGTTATATGTTCGATCTGCTGAAGGGGACCCATATATATATATATATATATATATATATATATATATATATATATATATATATATATATATATATATATGACTAACCACCTAGTGGTGTTCGTCACTGTGGATGTGACACCCAAACCTCATGTACAAAATGGGAAAAAAAGAGGTTCATGCCAATGCCTATATAGTCTCTCTCTCTCTCTCTCTCTCTCTCTCTCTCCCTATATATATGGGTCTACTTTATATAGTCAACTTTTCCTATTGCTAAAACCATGCGATCGACTTTCGGAAAGCCGACCATGTAAAATAAACACAAAAAACACAGCAAACACCTACCTTAAAACTGTTAGCAGGGGGGCAAGCCCCCATGCACCCCCTGTGGGGGGCTCCCCCCCCAGTAACATATATAGAGATAGCGGTTCCCCATGGTCGGCATTTCAAAAGTCGATCATATGGTCTCGGCCATATGAAAGTGGACTTTTTGAAAAGTCGATCATGTGAAGGGGACCCATATATATATATATATATATATATATATATATATATATATATATATATATATATATATATATATATATTTATTGATAGATAGATATAGATACAGATATATATATATAAAATAACAATATATCTCAGAGGTAGAATGTATCAAGCAGGTTACAATAATTTTTTTTTGTTTAACAAGAATTCATAAGCTTGAAATTCAAATAGATAAACCTACAATTTTACAGTGCATAATAAGAAGTTTGTTTTAAAATAAATCACAGTACTGCATCATAAGAAATGTATTTTTATGTATGTTCCTTCCTCATGCATGTCTTATGAAGTCAACAGGTATGAACAATGGGACCTATGTAAGAATGCCGAATGTCAAAATCATTGACGTGCATAATACTGATCCCAAATGAGAGAAACAGCACAATATTGCACTACCTAAAAATCAAAACTAAACATATTGCAAAGTGCCAGTGGGTGTTTGAGCAAGATCACACTACTGAAGTTTTTATGTACAAGTATCATTGGTTATGAAGGTGCACCAGCCCCTTACTGCAAAAACATGATTGTCAATATTTTAGGTTCTATTTTGTGACATTTCAATATTGTGAAGTTTTGCTCATTAATGATAAATGTTATGAACATCAGTGATTTGGTTATGCAATGTTCTAACATAGATCCACCAAAGAGGAGAATGAGTACCTGACATCCTGAATTATGAGAGAGCACTCACTACTTTTAATGATGTAGTCACTTTTCCACCTCTGTCTCTCATGCAAGTGGACAGCTCCTGACAGGCCCCAGTGTATAAAAATGGTTAATTGGCATGACATATACACAAGTGACATCCCCTTTCCCACACTCTACTCCATCTCTGCAATATATCAATTAACAGGGTTTGGCCATGAAACCTCATACTCCACACCCAGTCCTTCTAACTCTAATACTAAAACTCCCACCCAGCCCCCAACTTGAAACTGAATCCTCACTCTTTAACCCTAATCCTAAAACATCACCCACCCTCCATAAACCCTAAATCCCTATTCTCCCCAAAACCTAAAGCTCCAGTCTCTTTTCCTAAACTTAAAGTAATCGATCAGTCCATAAATCTAGAACTCCACTACCTCTTCCTATACATAAAGTCCCCAGTCATTCCCTAAACTTAAAACTTTCCTTCCCCACTCTAAACATAAACAATAGCTCACTAACTCAAAACTCTCCTTCCACTACCTAATCCTACTTTCCCCCTCCTACTTACTGTCTGAAGTCATTCCCTACAGCCTCCACCCTTACCCTTTATGAGTAGTACGTTTGACCAAAATGGCTGCAGCTCCTTGCCTGCACTCCTTATTCATGTTCAAATCCTTGTCTCCAAGATGGTGGTCTTCAAGAACCTGGGAACTGGGCAATTGCAGTAGATCCAGTTTTTCATTTTAGTTGTAGTATGAATTCTGATTATATACTTTTATTCTAAACCAAGCAAAACAAAGAAAAAATAGTTAAACTTCCCGATTTGTCTCTTAATACAAATATTTATGCACTGAATAAAGTTTTTCTAACTACTGAAAAGTAATTACCTTAAAAGTAGTTTAGTACATATCTCTGATAACAATTAAAACTGCTATGTATGTTTTATTTTCTTTAGGGAAAGGGTAGCTGAGTTAGTACATATGATTTATTAATAAGTAAGTGCATCCATGGGAAAAGGGTAATGAAGTTGTTGACTTTTGGATGAGATGTTAAACAGAGTTCCCATCTGCTTGAGTTGGTGGTAGCTCAGTTGGATGTAAAAGATCCCATAACGCTTAGAAAAGAGTAGGAGATGTGGACAAATTTCCCTTAGTAGTATAAATACCACCTTGGATCGTCCTTGAAAAGAGTTCACTGGTCTAGTGGGACTAACCCAGTCATGAAAAGATAAATACATAAAAAGAAAAGAAAATACTTTGCAGGCAGCACTTGAGCAAGATGACATGGTATAATGCATTTGTACATAGTGCGACTGCTGCTTCAAGGTAGTGAGAATAAAATGTGTGTTAAGTGAACAAATGCAAATGTGATATTGGACTTTAGATTTCAGTACTGCACTCCAAGCAACATAAGCAAGACGGAGAGATCAGTGTTTACTTCAAGTTCACTTTTGTCTGGTTGTCTGAATTATAACAATAACTGATACATGCTCCTACAAAAAGAAATGCCGATAATTACTCATATATGTGGGATGCTAAGTGTATGTGCTTGTTTATTATAATCTGCATAATGTTTTTGTGTAGTTAATCCTTTTCATGTATGACACATACTGGAGTATTTAAAGAGGTGTTTTTTTATAAGATAATTCAGAATTTAAATTTAGATATGCTCAAATTGTGTACAAATCTATAAAGTAGAAGTTAAGTGCCACTTAAGATTCTGAATGTTTAATATGTTCGATTATCACTGTACAGCACAGAGTCATGCCTTTTCTGGTGCTTTGCAGCTATTTTTCTACATCATAGCTACTTATTTCACACTTTTTTATACCTTTTTGCTAATATACTATGCCCCTTTCGCAGTAAAATAAAATCAGGTAAAATACTAATCAGTAAGTCTGCATGTAAACAGGATTAATGTTAAACTGCCTCTGAGGGGGAGGACAAAAACATCCTTCTGGTTGTAGTTTGCATGCAGCTTTTGCTAGAGGAAGCAGTATCGTAACCAACAGTGCAAACAGTTAGAGAAAATTAAAACATCCATACGTCGGCGTTGTTGGCATTTAATTCAGAGTGGTAAATGCAAATACTCGGATATGAATGGATGGCATATAAACTTTCAGTTTCCACAAACATTTCATGAAATGCTGATTTAATTTTAACTTTAACCACACTGCACATTTGAAGCTAAAAACTATTTATTATGATGCTTCCCTGGCTTCTGCTATAACATTTAGAGTTGTATTATGTGGTGATATGACTGATTTGTATTATATTTACTACCAGAATGTTATCCTTCAGATCCTTTTTCACAGAGCCTTGTACACTGAAAATTATTTTTTTCATAAAGATATGCTCTTGAGCTACTGTACGTATGACAGACAGAAACAAGTGGTCACTATCCTTCAGTGGAAATAAATAATACATTTGACTTTATTCCCTGACTTCTGTTTTTTTTTTTTCCTCTGGGAATACCACCATAAGAAAAATGCTCAGGAAAAAAAGTACAGGAACTGAAATGTGCTGAACTGCTTCCACTGTACACTAGTCCTTTTTTAAAAAGGGTCTTGTAAATGTGACAGAGCTTTATGCCCAGTAGTGAGAGATTACAGAGGATGCAGTAGCAGTGTTATTGTCAAAGAACAGAATGTTAACTGTTTATTCAGTTTCCTTTTGATAATATTAGACCAAAGTGAAGAGTGGACAAACTTAAATTTCATAGTGCACTACATCCCTTTCTGAGGTTCACTTTGGGTAACTATGGAAGGTCTAAACACGAATGTTTGCTTCATACTGAACAAAATATGCTGGCCGAGTCCCTTCAATGAGTTGCAAACAGCATGGACATATGATATCATGCAATGCATTTTGAAAATATGAATCCAACATGATATTCAGTTTACAGCAGTTTTGTGAAGGCATGATAATGCATTGACCTGGATCATAAAATTATAATATTATATGAAGAGTACATTTTGAGATTAAGTTAAACTTATGAAAGTCTGCTTCAGAAATTATCAAATCCAGTATGCCATGCCTTATTTCTGTTCTTCAAGAATGCTTATAGGTTGATGCTTTCAAATAACAGAAAAAAAAATCACACAATATATCTGGGACATTTTATAGTTATGTACATTTTAAATACGTTTTTCTTTTATTAACGCTCAACTTTTTTTATCCAAGTCAGATATGAGGCATCAAACTTTTTTTTTTTTTTTAACTAAAAATTAATGTTGTTGCAAATGGTGCAGTATGGGTACTTTAGATTACTTAGGATTGTACCAGCATTCGAATCATTAATGTAAATTACATTTCAGGAGAAAGTGTAAAATCTGTTTATAAAGTCATTGTGGTGTTAAGCAAAATGATTTTAGTAGGCCATCAGGCTTACAATGGAAATTGTATTTTATGTGGTCTGCATTAGAACATTATTTTTAGACAGCAGTCAACAGATTTATCAGTATTTGAAAAACATTCTGTCTTATAAAACATTCTGTGTAATTTACCTTGAAAAAACTTCTAAATGTAGTATTAATTTTGTTTAATCTTTATCAAGAAGACACTCGCAGTTTTGTTAAATTAAAATGATCTTTTAGTTCTAAGCTTGACACTCTTATTTTTAACCAGACAAGCAATAGGAGGTCACAGACATATGTAGCACGTGTCTCAGTCCTATGCAGGGCCACCTTGTCAGTTTAGTAACCATTTCTCTTGCTGATAGTGGTGAAGAGGTCTTGCTGAGTGTTACATAAATCTCACTTCGCCTTTCACCCAGTGATATCCTGAGAACATCCAGTATTTGCAATCAATCAGCCAATCTGATAAACGCTTAGAGTCTCTGAAGTGTTAAATTCTCCATTCGAAGCAGAGTTTAAATGGGTGAAGGGATTGTAGGAATTTATGAAAAAGACAGAGCTTTATGTCTCCATGGGACTTGGAACTAGGCCTGTTCCACTCAGATTGTAGCACAGCTAACAAATCCAATAGTTGTTAATCTGATCATCTGTTCTCTAGTCTTCACGCTGTGTTTTCTTCAGAGTCCCTACTCCTAGTTCCAGTCTGTGACGATGTGATAAGACACTGGAAATTTAGTCATCATCACTGCTGTTAAGGAGCTCAGAGAAAGGATTATGATATTCCCATAACCTTACATTAGACACGGACAGGGGCAGCTGCTGCAATGATTAAACTCTTGTAAATTGTACTGCCTCCACCATCACATGTACCACATACATGTTTTTCTAAAAAGGTATGTTTTAAGAGATTAGCTAAGAATAGCTATACTTACTTCGATTTATTGTCATATTCTGCAGAAAGATAAATGCAATATGGAAAGATACACATTACTATATACAGATTAGGGTATAAAGATTCAGGGGCATACGCTTGAGAAATATCTTTTGAGTATCCAGTCAAAAGACAATTGAAGAAATACTACAATTTCTCATATATAGTTCTAAATATCATCAGGCTGTATAATACAGTCTTAGATGAATGACAGAAATTAAAATTATATTTTATATACCATATCTGCTTATGTCCTCCCTGTGTCATACAAGTCCAAGTGTGTGATGTACTCAGTAAGTCAGTTTTAAAAGCTATAGTACCTACACTTTATTTAGCTACTGAATGGGTAGCATTTTTGGATTTGACTTGCTTAGTAAATTAATTTCAACTGACACTTAGCAGTGTCACTGCCTTATCAACCCACATGACATCTATTAAAATACCTGCTTCTGTATATCAACAAGACACAGAAAGATGTTTTACAAAAAAACATTAACAGATGCAGAAGTATTATCAGGATTCTTAAAATATTATCTATGTATAGTAATGTGTATCTTTCCGTAAATGCAGCACATAGGCTAAAAGTAAATGATATATCAGTACTGCAGAAGGTAGTTCTCCCCAACAGTATTTTACCAAATTAATTTTGCCTTTAAAATTAGAATGGGGAAAACTACATTAACATCTGTCCAATGCAGTCATTGTAAAATATATAAAAAATGTGAATAATATAGTATTTAGATTTATATTTATACTTTTGTTTTTAAACTAGTTCTGTGGGTGCCACTATGAACAAAGTTATTTTGAATTTTGCTTATACTGAAAATGATGAATTTCAATCATTTTTATACGGGAAAAACATGCATCTTTGAATTTTCTTTTGCTTAGGGAAAGGTCATTTCCCCATTTTGCAAAGTTACAAAGGTTCAGAAATATGAAATTAAAATTCAAATTTCTAATGTGGTATCTCTCTTACAAAAACCAAATATATAACTCTGAAAATAAACAATGAGCTATGTTTTTCTCAAAATATGGAAATATTAGTTTCAAAGGCAATGCATTTCATTGAAATGACAGGTACTTTTGACAGATTATATTCCACTAAATTAAACAACTATTATGTATAGTTTTTCATCTTATTATGAATTTGTATAATTAGTGGTCTACCATATCTTTTTATTTATATGTGTCTGCTGTTTATATTTTCCCCACACCAGTAATAAGTAATGAGTTGCTAACTGGCTATAAATGATGAAGGAACAAATATGCATTGCACAGCAGCATGCAAGCACTAAACTGTTGCTCTCCTAAGAAAATGTGCTTGATTTTTGAACACACACACACACACACACACACACACACACACACACGGGTCTATATTGTAACATTGAAGTCTTAAAACTTCTAATGTTATAATATCGAACCCATTTGATTGAAAGACCATAAAATCGAACAGTCAGAATAGTGAATTTTTTCCAGGGAAAAGATTTGCTGTTCCAACAAACATACACACAACACAAGCACACCAAAATAAATAATCCACAGACATACACTTCGCAAAACCCTACACTAAACCATACATACACTACTAGCTATCCACTTACCTTAAAACAACCCGAACCCTAATGTCCATAACTACCGCACACTCACCTTACCCGCTCCTTAACCCTAAAGTCCTTATCGCACACTCACCTTACCCGCTCCCTAACCCTAAGGTCCCTTTCACACACTCACCTTCATTCACACACTTACCTTAACCCGATCCGTAACCTTCACTCCACAGTCGAGGAAATAGCTAAGCTGCGGAAACAGCCCACTGAATACTTTCCCTAGGAAAGTATTCGATATTCTGCAGCTTTGCTATTTTCAGCGTTCGGTGCATAGGGTTTTATATTATAACATTCAAAGTTTTAAGACTTTGATGTTATAATATAGACCACACACACACACACACACACACACACACACACACACACACACACACACACACACACACACACACACACATATACAAATGGAATACATTTATTTGGTAAAAAATATAAAATATTGAACCCCAAAATTTTGAAAACTCAAAAGATTGAAAATGGAAATTTGTTCTTTCCCCAGTGTTGTGGAATTCCAGAGTTGTTATATCAAATATATATATATTTGTATAAAATACATGATAAGCACAGAGTGTGGGGGTACAGGGGGCTTGCTCCCCTGCATTAAGTAGGTTTTCATTATTTTGTGTTTTTTCCACCAAATGAATGTATTCCACATAAACATACTCTCAGAAATATACACAAACAGATTCACAGACATAGACTCACAGACACAGACAGACTCATGCATGCAGGCAGACAATCACAGATAATAAAGAGAGACACACAGACTCACAAACACACACATACATACTTACATAGATCTGCAGTCAGATAAATGTTCACCAGCTATTATCTCTCAATTTCTAAAAGGTACAGTATGTTAAATTTTCCAGTATAGATAATTATAGAAAGAGAATATCCTTTTTAGAAATGCTTTAAAAATACAAAGGCTATTTTCTCCAAAACTTACTTTAAAATGAAAAAGAAAGGCAATAACAAACTCAACAAGAAAAAAGACACACCCCGGGATTCATGAAGCTTGCGCCAGGTGCAGGCGTAGCGTAGGCGGTATAACGCCAAATATGGCCGCCGAGCGATTCAGGTATGATCCAATTCTACGTGCACTGCCAGCATACGCCAGATCTGTGCAGCCCACGGCTTAGGTATGCTAATCACCCCATGGGCAGTGCCGCACCATGCAAATGAAGGTACATAGCGATTCATGAAGTGGTGTAGCGTAAGCCCACAGAAATGTAAACCAAAAAAAACGGTTTACATTTTTCCAAACAGAACATCAGAGCTATGAAAGCGGACCAGACTCATGTATTACAAAGTTAACATATGCCAATGGCTAAATATACAGCCAATGGCATAAGAAAAGATGCACAACACCTAAAAAACAACATTTAATGTCATGTCCACAGTAATGCAAATTACAACCGCAGGGCATGTGTGCGCAAACGGGAACACAAAGAAAATATACACGAATGTCATAAAATCGCAATGTAATACAAATCATGATTTCACCAAAATACTCAATGGTATGCATGGTACAACACAACCAAGCTGCAAGGGTTGCTAAGGGTCTGTGACAGTGTTTGGCGCGGTAACTAGGAATTAGTAGTCAATGCCATGCAAATGAGGCATGTAATAGTGAATCGCAAATGTCCCACCGGACTAAGGATGTACCATACGATGCAGTGCTACAACACCGTGGAGTGGTTTAGAGGTATACATGACATCAGCAGTGGGGTGTGCCACCGTAGTTGTAAGCACATTGGAGCAATGCAAATCTGGCCTGGCCATTGCTAAGCAAAGCCGCAGGACAGGGGTGGAGATGTAGGTATAGCATTGTTTAGCTGAGAGCACATATGGTGCCCGAAAGCGCATGCGTACAGGGATGAAAATGTGCCCAAAACCTGGTAAGCGGACGCATGAGGCATGCACCATAGCTCACACAGGAAGGTTAGGGGAAGAAAATAAGGAAATGCCGCAGTAGGGTAATTGGAGTACAACTGAGCAATTAACACCTATTAACGCACAGTGGACAATTGACGGCAGCTGACAAGTCTGCTTGCAGAAACCTGCAAAACAGGATAGGGGAGGTGTTGGATTGCAAAGAAAAGAGAACTGTCATAGCAGAGCAAAGCAAACTTGCAGTAGACTGGCCATAGAACAGATTACGCAAGATAGGCCAGGTTTAGGAAAGTAAAAATGCCAACATCTCTTTTTGATTTATGTGCAGAGGCATTTCCGTGGGAGTCCATTGACCTTGAATGCATCTGTCCTCCATGTGTGCCCCCATCCATGATCTGAGGTGTCTGTTGTAATGGTTTGATTGCTTGAACTTTGTTGAAAGGCATGCCTTGGTTTAAATGGCTTGCTTGAGCCCACCACAAAAATTCCCTTTGTAGGCATGGTATGAGTGGTATTACGTCTTCTAGGTTGTGGCTGTGCTGAGACCATAAGCTTTTTAGGTACCATTGTAGCTTTCTCATGTGTAGCCTTGCCAGAGGGATCAGAAGAACGCAAGATGCCATGAAACCCAGGGCCTGCAGGATCTTCCTTGCGGTCAGCTGGGTAACTTTTGCTAGGCTTTTGAAGTAATCTGATAAATGCTCTTGTTTCTCCTCTGTGAGGAAAGCCATTTGTGATTGTGTGTCCAGGTTTGCTCCTAGAAAAATAATATTTTGGGATGGCAATAGTCTTGATTTTTGAATGTTGACTGTGTATCCCAAAGCCTGTAGCAACTGAATGACATAGTCCAAGTTTTTTACCAAGGTTTGTTTGCTGTCTGCTTGTATGAGGCAGTCGTCCAGGTAAGGGTATATTTGAATCCCTTGGAGTCTGCAATGTGCAACTACTTATGCCAGGCATTTCGTGAACACTCTGGGTGCAGTAGATAAGCCAAGCAGCAATGCTGAGAATTGATAATGCTCTGTTCCTGCAAGAAATCTGAGGTATCTCCTGCAGCTGTGTCTGATTGGGACATGCAGGTATGCCTCCTAGAGGTCCAGAGTAACCAGCCAAGACCCCTTGCCCAGCATGGGAAGGAGTTGCTGTAACGTCAGCATTTTGAATTTTGGCACAATGAGAAAGGTGTTTAGAACGGACAAGTCCAGTATAGGCCTCCATTGCTTTTCTTTTCTTGGAACAAGGAACAGTCTTGAATAGAATCCCTAGCCTTGTTCATGAGGAGGAACCTTTTCTATAGCTTTTATTTGTAACAGCTTTGAAACTTATAAGAGAGCCTCTGCCCTTTGATTTTGTGGCAGGTTTGGCATGCCTTGTCTCGTTGGTAAGGTGTGGAAGTGGAACCTGTAACCTCTGTCTATTATGTCCAGAATCCATTTGTCCTTGGTTAAAATGTGCCAGTTCTTTGAGAATAAGGATAATTTTCCGCCTAGAGGTGCTTCTCTTTGAGCCTTGGTAGGCGGAGTGAAAGTCAAGTCATTGTGATTGTCCCTGTGGTGCAGGTGAACTCCCTGCACCACTTCTCTGATTTGGTGGTTGCCATTGGCGGCCCCTGTATGAGCCTTGGTATTGCCCTCTACCTCGAGCACGCCTGTTTTTTCCCCTTTGTAACTTGTCTGAGTCTGGAAAGGACCAATTCTTTGAAGGCCAATTCCTGCTGAATCTGGGGGGCTGAACCTGGAGGAAATCCTTGACAGTCTGTATTGATTTAGCCTTTTCCTCAATAGACTTCAACACATCCTGTGCATTAGCACTGAAAAGCTTCTGTTTTTCCAGATGTGCATCCAGGAACTTAACTTTAACATGGTCTGGCAGAGGCTGTTCTTTCAACCAAGCATGTCTACGAATAACAGCCCCTGTCATGGCTGCCCTACATGAAGCTTCCAATGCATCATAACCACACTGAAGAAAATGATTGCTAACCTGCTGAGTGTTATGAACCAGATCCTGCAATGCCTTTCTATCTATAGGCTCAGGAGAGGCTAACTTTTTCTGCAAATCATCCATTAAGTAATCCTGGTACTGAAACATATGAAAAAGGCAGTTGAGTGACCTCATGGTAAGGGTGGAAGAGGTATAAACTTTTTTGCCCCATCTCTCCAGGGACCTAGCTTCCCTGTCAGCGGGCAGAGGGTTTTTGGCCGAGGAAGTAGCCACTGCCTTGGGGCCCTGTGAAATAGTTTCTAGATCCACAGAGTGGGCCTTAAAGAGATTCTTATGGATTTCAGGGACCCTGTAATATCTGTCAGGCTTGACAGGAGCAGGAGGGAGAGAATCAGGCGAAGCACTGGAGTCTGAGTATACATCATCAAGGACATCCAGCACTGGAGGAATAGCTAAAGGTCTGTGTTGGGGTAGCTTAAGGAAGGTAAGTAGCCTTTTCCTGGAGTCAGAAAATTCCTGACCCTGCCACTGAAAATGTTCTCTCATGGAGTGGAGAACTTCACCAAAAGAAATATCCTCTGGAGGGGAGGCAGAGGGAAATGAATCCTCAGCATCCGAGTCCTCATAGGCCTGGAAGGATTCTTCCTGGGTATCTGAGTGCTCTGAATCCCCAGAGGCTTCATCTGAAGAGAGGGTGTCTGTCTGCTCAGTTCTAGGCCTTTTATCTGCAGGCGGCTGAGAACCTCTGTCTGGGTGCGGCTGAGAACCCCTGATAAGAGAGATTAGATCTGCAGCAAGAGTCATGATCTGTCTATCAGAAGAGGGGCCCTGAGCAGTAGGTTTAGGATGGGCCTTGGCCTGGCTGGCAGCCTTAGCATGTGCAAAGGCCTTGATGGACATGGATACCGAAGGCCTAGCTGCCCCATGTGCAGGGGTAACCTTGTCCACAGGAATGGTATCAGGTAAATCTAGAGCTTCGGTTTCTGGTGGGAAATCAACAACCGGCACCGTTGTAGTCTCTGGGACCGAAGAACGCGTTAAAGTGATGTCGTTGGCCTGGGGCGGTTGAATTACCGCTTCCGAAAGGACCGATGCACTCGCGGAGGGCTTAGGCGTGGTATCGGTGGATGATGCGGGCTGAGGATGCCAGTCCCGGTCCTTGCGTTTTTTGGTAGCTTGTGTTGTCGGTTGTTCCGATGGCATGATATATGCGAAAGATTCGCCAAAAAAGTCTTCGGCAAATTCTGCCCGGCGCCTGAGTGTGCGCTTATTAAAGCAAGCACAGGCAGCACAGGCCGAGATGTCGTGGTCTGTGCCCAGGCAAGGGAGGCAGTAAGAATGGAAGTCCTTATGAGGTATTTGTTTACCACAAGACAAACAATTATTAACTTTTTCAATTTTTTCTGACATCGGCTGAGGCAAGAAAAAATGTTCCCCAACGGGGTACTTAGCTTTTAGATGACTTCGGTAACTGAAACACAGGAGCTGACCGACCGGCACTTGCGAACTGCTTCTGCTTCGGGCACCGTGTGGCAAGAAAGACTGAAGAAGATGGCGTCGGCGGATGCCTTTATACTCCAGCCGCTCTGATGTCGGGGAGGAAGCGACATCAGCCGACACCGGACCCAGACTTTGGAATCCGGCCGACCAAAGGGCTGCCTGAGGCAGGACAACCCATATGTCAGGACTGCAGTTGCATTCTTGAAGGACATCACGTGTACAAATCCCAGATGCCCAAGTGGTAAATGCACTGACTGTCGTGCATGTTCCTGGTTCCACGTCCTGCAAGGGACGTTACGTAATCCTGAAGGCACGAATAATGGGTGTTGGATGCAGGTCATCAGACCAGGTTTAGCACATGTTATCGGGAATATGCGTTGCCCAGTGCTGGTAAGCGTAGTTTAAACATGACTATACGGATATGCACGAAACAGGGCTAAGCTTCTCTGAATATCGCACAGATCATGGTCAATGATGTCCAGAACAGGTGAAACTAGCATTATGCACCCCTGTACTAATAGTGCCTGCTCTGAAGGGTAAAACGACCACTGCCAGGAGTAGAACACGCAATCATGTACACAATCACCTAACACTAAGCTACCCAAGATGTACCAACGGCAGGTGTGTAATGTGACAGGTCCAAACACAAACGTGCAGAGTCCAGGAAATATATAATAGAGATAGAAAGGGTGATAGAGAGATATATGTTGATATATATGGGTTCACCTATATCTGCAAATATATAGATAGGTCAACGACATGTACACAACCATGGCGGTAGAAATAAATAGGATACTGCCAACTATGGAATGTGTCACATACCGACACAAGTAATCACGAGGCTTAAAGACTGAAAAACAAAGTACCGGAACACTGGAACCGCGTATAATATTATCACGATATCAAGGGACATTTTGTTATCGCTGCCGGTGTTGCAGTCCACGTAGGTACTGTGTTCAACTGTGTTTGTGATTGCTGTAATCTGTGTATGTCTGTGTGCATTTCCGTGGGACTGTAATGTGTGTGTGTTTGCATCGTGTGTCTGTTAGTGCTAACTCGGAGGTAGATCATTACAGTAGGTGTGGTTATAGCTGGCTGTAGGCATACGGTTACCACCTGTCCCACTTTAATAGGGACAGCCCCTCCCTGGGCAGTTGTGTCCTGACAAAAAATATTAAAAAGGGCAAATGTCCGAGATTGTAGGACATAATTATGTCCCATATATTATGTAATAGTTGCATTAAATAGTTATGCCTGTATCTACAAAACGCAAATGTTACATGAAACATGATAACTAGCTAAAGTGCTACAAGAGTAAGTATGTATTCAGGACAAAAGTATGTTCTATCCTGTGTACTGACCATGGGTATGTGTAGGCATGTAAACACTGATGTGTGTCCAGGAAATGTCCCACTTTGGCCATTTGAAAAGGTGGCAACCCATGCCAAAGAGGTTCAGTCACCAACACAACTGCAATGAGTGCAAATATCTGTGACAGAACTACACGAGACAGCTGTCATTTAGTAACATTCCTTTACATATCACTGTATTTCCGGAGGTATGGAAGTATCAACTTCACCTGCATACTATATAGAAAGCAATTAGCAATGGCTCAGTGTATAAGCCCGTAACAAACATAGTTCAGTCTACTAACTGACAGGTCTTCAATTAGGGAAGGAGCCCACACACATATATGGAATATGTAGAAATGCAGTCCCCACCAACCTGTATATGCTATGTACACCCACCTACATCTCCCCCACACCTGAAACAATTGCAATACAGACTGTAATAATGTCACAAACATCCACTCACTCAATTACATCTGCAGAGGCGTTAACATACCTTGTGAGAGACACATTTGTAAAGGCATCATGTGAAATTGTAGCTGTTGGATAATGGAACAGATGGCGATGTTACAGGTTTTGTTTGCAATACTCCCTTATCAGACGGGTGAGATGATAGGAACACTCACATGTAGAACCACATACTCTAGCCATCACACAGAATCCACAGGGGACATGAATTAAAAATATCCGTGTCTCTACAAATAGCAGTTGCAATTCCTCACAACAAAACACATACAGGCCATCTCCCTGAAGGTAGGGCAAAAGGGCAACGCCCAAGTGAAGAATTCAATTATACCACACTGTTGCCGCGTAATTGGTGAATGGAGTAGCTGCACAGCTGATGTGCATATAATAATTTACTCAGAAACACCAATTGGCAGCAGGAAAACACATGTTACAGGTATCGACGTATATAAGGATGACTTGCCATACATTCAAACCATATGCTCATACCATAGAACTGTTTAAACAGTAAAGGTGTAAGAGAGATATCTACGGAGATTCGGAACGCTAACAAGGTATGTAGAGCACTCAGTATGTTAGTGTATGTAGAGCCTGTTTTGTATTAATTAAAAGTGTACGCAATGCATAAAGTGGGAAAAGGTATTATGTAGTGATGTCTTGTTGAGCATAGTAATGCTTGTAGAAATTGTGTGTCCTGCTGTGGGCCACAAGGTAAACATCACAAACATCACAAGGGATGTTACATGAGGGCTTTAAACAGAACAATTCCACACCACTCGCCGTCAGTGGTAGGATATGTCCAACAAGTACGTGCCATAGCAGGGGATAGTATATGTTGATATACTGTCACAGTAGGCATGTGTATGGGCATATAACGACAATAACTTGCCTAAGGTGGTCCTGCTGTACAAGTATGCTTTGCATTATGGGATAATGTGTAAAATATGTGTAATGTACAGTATTGTAGGTAGATATGTCAAATATTCTACACAGCACAACTGTTATATCATGCAAACAAAAGGTATCGTCTATTGGCATGTACAATACACAATAACAGGATACATAATTCTTGTAGTCACGGGACACTGAAACAGCATGATACCTAATCGAAATGGAAGAGCTACTCAATTAACCATGCATAAAGAACATGTAATAGCTTCATAGGTTTATAGTGAGGTACTATGCTGTCTGGCAAGTCTATGTGTAAGCCCAGCTACAATGTTCACACCAGCGGCACCTCTCTAGGGTAGTGTCCTGTCTGTGAACAGCAGAGACATGTGTTACCTGCACCTCTGTACAGTACAGCCACTGCAGTGATCCCTGGTGTATCAGTGTGACCGCTTACAGAGTCACCTATGGCCGGTGTGTTGGGTATGTTATGACACCTTACTGGCTGTAGTTCATGGGCACACATGAGTCTGTGGGCTATAAGTAATTATTGTTGTGTTTGGTGATGGGGGCTGCCTCTGGTGCCTACACAGAGTATGGAGAGGTTCTGCAAATGTTGTACTCATACTATGTGTGGCCTGTGGTGGTGGAGATACAGTGAGACTATGTGGTGAGTGGGGTGTGTTGCAAATGTTAAACGTCCCCACATGAATGTCAGGTTCAGTCTGGGTTGGTGAGAGCATTACCCCCAGCATGGCTACATATGTGCATCTCCCACAGGCTGTAGTGTCGTATGTTGGGAGGTGAGCATTGGCTGTGTACATGAGACAATTGCTCTATTGCCACATGTTTGCCATATTCATCATATAGACAGGCAATAGCACTGGTAAGTTACACTTGGACATGCCTGTATATTCAACCATGTCTCACAAGATATGTGAGTTACATGTGTACAACAGCTGTTGTACTGTAAGCAAGCTGGAAATGTAAAGACAGACAGTGTACATGTAAGAAATGAGTTGGAATGGGTGCTATTGTAATTAGTAGCTCATGAAGTGCTTACATGTTCTGAAGAAGTGCTGAGCATGAATATGCAATACAGATAGGGTGTTGGATAATATCAACCCACAAGTGGAGATGACAGTCATAATTGGAGACACTGCACTATTACCCTGCTGAGTATGGTTTGCAAGTCTATGAACATTTATCAACGTAGATGTTAGCAGTACAGAAGTAGATGACAGTACGGTTGATTTCACACTGCATAGCATACCTGTGACAGGTCATAGGACATCATCACCCATACCATGTTCCAGCTACACTGAGTATACTAGATGAATCTTCATATGTCACAGGAGTGTTCTACGAGTGGCTTGTTGACAGAACCAACACTACAAAAGGTGTCTGAGTGACATGTGCATATCGCACCAGTGGCAGCTACAGTAAAACAGGGTTAATGTTTTGTACTCCCCCCGCATTGTAGCCCATATCACACAGACAAATGGGAGGCATCTGTGTATGTAAGGATGTGAATGGCTATGACCTGGGAGCAATAGCTGTCTCAGTGTTGTGGACAACATACAGAATGGGCTTTGTGGGTGAGGTGTGTGACATATGTGCACAATCTGACAGCTGATAATAGCATTGTCACCACTAGGTGAATAACCCTGTACCAATTAACTACCACCTAGGCAGCAGTCAACATTATGGACACTGTGTAAGGGATGGTGCTGTGCAGTTCACCTCCCTGAGTTGGTGACGTCTCCAGGCCTATTAGGTAGTCATACGAGGCACCCATGTCATGACAGGGTGCCATCCATGAGCATGGAGATCATTGAACAGGCATACTCAACACTCGGGTAACAAATATCGGATCACATATCACCTTTAAGGGGTATTGGCCATGCGTGGATGGGCGATACCAGCCTTCACAATCCTCACCTCCACTATGCAGCATGCTGGCTACCTTGCATAAATACATGTGCTACACTGTGATGTTGGACTTGCTACACGTACATATCCTGATCTGAAAGACATACGTCATGGACAGCCACCATCCTACTACAAGGATCGCCACATACTGGACAGATCCCTGTGCCATACATGTTACATACTCCTGCCATACCATGCAACCCTGTCCATCAAAGCTGCACATGTCATCTCTGTCATACATGGTGCGATGACCGCATGGTAGATGTATTATTAACTGTCTGGATCAGTAATGTGGCACTGATGCACCTCGCGGTGGCAAAATGGCTGTCGGATACAGCTAGAAAACCTTGCCCGTACATGCTATAGTTGATAACCATCCCTGCGAATGATGTCCGGCTAGCCATTGTCCCATGTCTAGCACATGTGCAATACAGGCGATACGTGGCAGGATGCTGAACTGCTATACAGTGCCGTGTAGATGTATATAGCAAAACACATGCATGTAAAGGTTTCCATGCATATGTGTGCATTGTCACTGCTCATGTCCATTAAGGCTGTGTATGTGTTGATATGTGGCATATGCACAGCATCAAGGTCAACAGCATTACTGTGGACACATCCAGGCATGTGCTGATAGGTAAGAACACCAGTACAAGCAAACAGACATGCCCACATCAAGACAGCATTCACATGGAGTATGAACAATGTAATGAGGTGACACACATATATGGTGATGATATCCAATGAATAACGGGTGTTACATGTGTGTGACACAAACATGTCAGTCGTGTCAGTGTCATGACGATTTGCAAAGATAACTGTTCAGATGTACTTGATTTAATACAAATGTATGTGCAGCTGTATCTCTGTACATCTCTGTGATACTGTGACCTGTCTCCATCATTATGTCTTCCAGATAATGCCTTGTTCATGCCTGCCAGCGTATAGCCGCCTGGAGGATGATGTACTCATCCCGTACCTCCATGAGAACTATGAGGTGTTGCTCAACCATGTGCCACATCATGCCCAGCAGTGTGACGACCTGTGGCAGGACCTTCACAGGAGGGTTAATGATGTGGGTGGCCATAACCGCACCTACCAGCAGGTGCGCAGACACTGCACGGACCTGATATGACATGCGAAACAGCTTGCCAATGCAATCACCAGGGAACAAGTTGGAACATGTGGTGGGCCACCAACTCAGACCCCAATCACACCCACCGAGGAGCTACTGGCCAGCCTGGGGACACCCTCAGAACAGCATCCACAAACACTAGCTGCCATCGTGGAGGTGGGTGTCTCCCAACCAATAAGCCTGGAGTTACCTGGTAAGTCACTACTGCATATATGACTATTATATGACATTTAGTGGCATGTGTCACTGTACAATATGTAATGTAACATCATATGCAAGGCATGTTTACACACATGCCGCATACTACAGTATGCTACCCTGTGTATGCACACATGTGCATACTATATGCTATTGTACAGGCGAATGTGTTAACATGCACAGTGCACCCTGTGGCTGTCATACTGTCATGGATAATGTTCAAACTGTTGTGTCACCCCTATACAGGTACCTCTGGCATGCCGCACAGACATCAGTCCATTGCAGGTAAGACAGTTATCAGTATCAGGCATGTTAATGCATATATCTATTCACCATGTGGCCAGTTAACACATGTACACATAATGTATGGTCCAGTCACGATATAAAGGTCGCATCTGTCATCATTCACACTGGCTACCCATGTGCAATATATACAAACTAAATGAAACACCAACATGAGACCACAGTATCTGTCATTGCTAGATGTGTGCGCAGCTGTGCATACAATGGTGGAGGTGTTCAATGTAGGCATATGTACTATACATTGGAACAACACGTGTGGTATGCAAACAGTACCACACAGTGAGCTGGGATATGGGCAGCCCACAGGAATCACCATTGTGCAATATGCCCCTGCAATGGGTACACACATTGTGACGTGCCATCTGACATGTCCCAGACATGTAGTGTACCGGCTGCAATATTGTCTCACTATCCCATAATACATACCCCACATACCAAACATACAACCCATTGTCTGCATAGCCCTGTGGACAGTGACATATCTGACATCTATGGGTGTATGTCATATGGGACAACACAGACATGTGAGATAGATAGCCATCGCAAACATTTGGCCAACACATGTTCACACATGGCCATGGAGGATGGCCAGAGACATGTAGCCACACAGTAGATGTGATGTGTATACACCCTGTTGCACATTGTCCACACATGGTCCAACTATAGCCTTAGTTGACTGATTATATAGTTGATGTGAAACACTGGACATCCTAAAAGCCTGTGCACAACTAGTGGAGGTGTCACTTAATTTGACCATATAAGATGTGTTGAACATCACGACTGTGTCATAGCATGACAGTAGTCACCTGTACAGCTTCCACAGACATTGACACCACATCAGGCCACAGATACCGTACATTTCCCTTGCTGCTGTAAGACATCATTGTCAGCTGTGCACCTCGTGTGTGTGGTGCATTAAAGTCATGTGGGACATGGTGTATTGACAAGTCTGCCATGTGTGGACATGGTTGCCAGGCAGCTAAGACTTTGTTGTAGTTGTGCAGGGGTGTCATCCATAGGTCTTCCAGTGACCTGTCACATGACACAGCATAGTTTAGTGTGTATACACCTCAGCGATGTGGGTCACAATCCACAGTTATGTAATGTGCATGCATGCAGTTATGGCTATGCACTGTGTGCGTATTACACACTGTATAGCAATATAGATGCCTCATGATGCCATGCAATGGCACAGTGTCTGTACTTCACACTGTATAGCAATGTAGACGCTTCACACTACCCTTCAATGCTCATGCACATTTAACTGTAGGGCATACAGACAACACTGCAATGTGATACCCATTACAACACTGTACATGTGTCAGGACACCATTGTGTCAGACATGTATGCATGTCAATGCACACATCAGCAGATTATATGTCAAGGTCACTTTAGCCATGTGTACTGTTAATCTGTGCTGGTCCGCATGGTGTATCACAGGGATGCATGCTTACTGCCATGATTGTGTGAAGTGCATGGCTACTGATATGACACCTGCTTGCTGTTGTGTGCAACCCAGGGAGGTATGCTAACTACCACTATTAATGTCCGAGCTGCATGCCGTCTGCTGTATCACATGCATGCTGCATGCCGTCAGTCAAATCACATGCATGGTGTGTCTGTGTGTCTATTGTAATGTAGAGTCTTTCTTTGCATTCACAGGTCATGTAGGTGCGTTACCCTCCTGCGGTCCATCTGATGTTAGTGTCCCCACAGATACTAGCAGTGATGAACATATGCATGAGGTACAGGCAGGGTTGTCAGGGGCTGAATCTGTGCCAATTTATGCCATCCCAGCTATGTCCCCCTCTTCCCCACACACAGTTCTCATGCCAGCACATACTCCATCACCAGTGGCCATAGAGGAAGGACAGTCAGTGTGTGTTAGCTTGGAACAGGAACGTGTGGTGGCTACAGAAGATGTGTCTCCACACCATGGTGTCAGTGTAATGGCTGCAGATGTGTCACACAGGCATGTGGCCAGTGCCGCTCGTAGGAGGACCTCTGGCAGACATGCACCTGCAGGACAGAGCGCAGCAGCTGGTGTCACCAGACGCATGTTCCAGACTGTGATGGCGGCACAGGCACATGCTGAATGGCAGAACAGAGAAGGGCAGAGGCTTCAGAGGGTTGCTATCCGTACTCTAAATGACAACATCCAGGAATTGGCAAATGCTCAACAGCAGATTGCTGATGTTCTGGACAGGTGATTGGGTGACATGGTTGGAATCCTTGACCGTGGCATGGCAATCTGCGAGCATGAGCTGTCTGTGCTGGAACAGCTGGTAGGAGTGAGGCGTAGGCCACGTGGACGTAGGCCAGCTACACCACCTAGTGCAGGTCAACGTGAACGAGCCACCTCAAATGCCCGCTCACATACTGCCAGTAGCAGTAGCAGTGCAGCTGGTGCTGTGCTGTCCACACCAGGACACAGCAGGCCACATGGGTGTGGCCCTGGACATTCCCAGTGGGGACACGGTTCCAGTGGACATGTGTCATCGGACAGTAGCCAATCTGTACCTCCGCCTGGTAGTGCCCGTGCAACCCCTGGCAGGCACAGGTCACGTGGCCATGGCCGGACACAGTGAGCTGTACATCCTGGTCTGTACAATCTGGAGCTGTCAATAATACCCCTGTGTAGGCCTGACAAAAGGCAGAACTGTGTGCACACATACACGCACACAGCAGAAACATCTGTAGGGCACCGCAACACCCACATGCATAATGACCACACATGTCCAATCAGATCACCGGCTCTTACCCACACACATGATGTCATCCACTGGTGTAGCCTATGCCCCTGGCAAACATTATCACCCTGTGCATATGATGATGCCTGTGCTGCATCCCTATCATCCACACCATCAGTGGAGGGACATGCTCATATGGTCTGATGCACAGAGTGAACAGAGTAGTGAGATAAGTGTATATTACATTAGATGTGTACTGTTGACACGCCCCAGACATACCATGTAGTACAGGTTTATAATGCATTGTTATATGTTCATAGTATATGTCTTGGTAACAATGGTAACAGCATGTTGGTAATTATGCCCTGCTTCCCTCCCTAAGGTCTACTTGCATGTGCCAATAAGTAGCAGTGTTTGCAGTTTCACATGTGTAAATGTGAAGTACTCACAGGCATGTATGGCAATACCAGCATGCTATACGTAGCCTCAACCTCACTGTTAGAAAGGCTACCATTCCACAGATGTCCACACATCTACTGATCCAGAAGCATGTGGGCTGTTTAATAGGCTACACTGGCTAGAGACGTGACATCCATACCAGGTCACATCACAGGTATGGTGACATGGTGCGGGAGGTTTACACAGCGGTCTGACCGATGATAACATTAGAGGCCACTTGATAGCATGAGGCCTCACTGTGTAGCAGCAATACACTGTCACATTACAGGATGAGAACACACACAGACATACACAGAAACACACAGTAACAAGCCCACACTCACGGGGTCAACAACACTATAATGCACACTCGATAGTGTTGAGGTGAGGACCCCTGCCTATGTGGTAATCACTCTCACAGTACTGTGCACCCCACACGATGTGACACAGAGAATGAACATGTACAGGTAGCCAGTAAGGCTGAGACCGATGGCATCAACAGGGTAGTAGACTGCATCACCATGAGGGTTAGGGATCCTGTCTGTTCTGTATTGTAGCATACACCCTCACTCCATGCACCAGACAGTCATACATACATACACACACACACACACACACACACACACACACACACACACACACACACACACACACACACACACACACACACACACACACATACTGTGGAATCCACAAATGTCATTCAGATACAGATAGCTGACATGTGTGTGATACACACACCACCCCTGCCTACATCATGCTTTCTACACTGCAGTATGTACAGATCTCTACAAAAGTGTACAGGGGTGTGTAACAATTGGGATGTATTACCCACCATATGTGGCATATATGGTCACACAAGCAAACACACATGGCAGTACTGTGAATCATACACCTGCTATATGATGATACGTCTGATAGACATGCAGCAGTATTGGCCGCATTATGTGTACCAATGCTACCTTCTGCAATTGTGCTGCTATATGCACACGGGAGGATGTAATGGTTCCAGGTGTCAAGTTATTTACAGTCAGTAACACCCTGACCACTGTGTAGGTTGTATGTCTTCACTTTCAAGTAACAGTAACATAGCGTACTGTTTGCACATGTAATGGCAGGATGGCTTGTGACACACCTGTGAGCCATCTTCAGCAAACATCCTTCTGCAAAGGTGGATCACCACTTTATGTACACACATGCATCCATACCTGATGTAAATCCTACCGTACTGTCAGTATTTCACCATACACAGGTGTCAATGATGGGGCTGCATTGCAACTGCATGTTATAGTTAGGCACAGATGAATGACATACATCAGCTACTGCACATGCATGGTAGCTGCATGCACACCACTACATTTGCATGTGTGTTGGTCCTACATTCCTGTCATGTAGCCATGTTTGTATGCATTGCAATTGGTGGACATGTGTGATGACATACATAACACATGGATTGTTGTATGATATGACAGTTGTCATGGGTAACTAGTACAGAGGGAATGTTACCTCAGTCAACATTGCTACCTTATGTACTGTTAGCATTCAACAGCCATGGACCTACCTTCCATGTGCATGCGTGTGATTGCTGTAGCCACTTGTCTGCATGGAGGACAGCAAAAGCTATGCTATGTACATATGTGTTGTGTATGTGTGGGTCATGTACATATCCACTGCGATTACATGCATGTCATATCCAAACATGAGTGTTCTTTGGTGTACAGCGACAGTCATCTGTTACAGCTGTGTAAGACCCAGGGCCCCTGTTATGTGTAGAGCTGACCAGGTTATGAAAAGTGGTATCATTGCATTGCATAACACATGATGGACCCCTGTCAGTACAAGTGTAGTCTGCACAGTTGCTGTAGACCTATGTACAGTCCACTGGTCATGAGTCACATGGTGTTGTAGTAATGTATGGATGTGTGTTGCTGGCCCAGGGACATGGTGATGTCTGAGGGCTACATAGTAGAATGCGGCATTTACCACTGGGATCTGCACCTGAGACATCTGTGATGGATCTTGAGTGTGTACTGGTCAGTACATGTGAGTGGCCTTCATGTACGTGGGGACAGAAACACCAAACTGTGCCCTTCCGTGTTTAGAATCTGTGTGCATGCAAGACAGCCTTTCGCTACTACTAAGTGTGTGAGCATGCCCAGTACGCCGTTGTGTAGATGGACACACAGTACATTCCAAAATTACATGTGATACTAAGTGTTGAGCATGCCCAGTGACACCTTGTGTCAGTTATGTGCCTCTGTGTATGGGCATGGCCATTGAAATCCTGTATAGTGATGGTGGTCATCCAGGCAACGGATGTCCATACCCCACGTCAGGATGGATTCCTACATTGAACACTCTGGTTGACTGTCTTGAAGAGTGTACTGTCTGTGGTGCGTCTTGTATCTATGTAGTGTTGTAAGTAGTGCTCCGTAGATAGGCAGTTGTCCCACTCACACCACTGCCATGTGTTTGTCTACGTCTACCTTGGGACAGTAATATGCTTTTAGACTGCTCACTCGCTATACATTCCCTATCGGCATCTTTCCCTTTGCGGATGATGTCATCCACCTAGAAGTATGTCTCTGGGAGTGCTGTGTTCCAGTAATCTTGGTAGCGCGTTCTTTAACTGCGTAATGCTGTAGTCTGATAATGTAGTTAGGTGTATGTTCGACTCCCAGCCCTGCCAAGTGTGTGGGTGTGTTTCTAGTTGCCTGGGGACAGAGTCATGCTTTTAGATGGCTCACTCCCCATACATTCCCTATTGGCGTCTTTGCCTTTGTGGATGATGTCATCCACCTAGAAGTATGCCTCCTGGAGTGCTGTGTTACAGTAATCTTGGTAGCGTGTTCTGGAAGTGCGTAATGCTGTAATCTGGTAAGGTAGTTAGGTGTATGTTCGACTCCCAGCCCTGCCAAGTGTGTGTGTGTGTCTGTTTCCAGCTGCCTGGGGACAGAGTAATGTTTTTAGATGGCTCACTCCCCATACATTCCCTATCGGCATCTTTGCCTTTGCAGATGATGTCATCCACATAGAGATATGCCTCTGGGAGTGCTGTGTTCCAGTAATCTCGGTAGTGTGTTCTGTTACTGCGTAATGCTGTAGTGTGGCAGACTAGACAGGTAGGTGATCGATTCCAAGGCATAGCAGGTGTGTGTGTTTGGCAGTTATACTGTATGTGTTGGTATCTGTGGGTGGCTAGCTGTGGGATGTGTTTTGTTGCTGACCTATATAGTGTCCACAGCTCGCATATTCTGCCAAGACACTGGTTTGTCAACACATACATTCGCCAATAAGTCTGGTGAGTAAATGTCAGCAGCCCTACTCATACCCTTGATACAGTCTGACCCGTGTGATGCAACAAAACACATGTGCCTTGATAGTAACAACACTACATGATGCAGGTGGCACATGTAGTTTCTTTTTCATTCCTGTCTAATGCTTTGCTGTCATGTGGTCCGCTGTTGTGATATATATGCAATATCTACATATGTCTGTACATGTATATGTGTGTATGTATATATATATATATATATATATATATATATATATATATATATATATATATATATATATATATATATATATATATATGTCTACGTATATATGTATACAAATAATATATATGGTATATGTAGATATAGAGAGATAGACATAGATGTGAACATATATGTCTGGGGACATCAGCACTATTGAATGTTTGTGCCGGATGATCTGTACGTGATAACCTGGGATGTATGTACATCTGCCATGGCGTAGTGGTAATGCACATCGTCTGTAGTGTGCAGGGTCATGGGTTGTAGTCGTGTAGACACTGGTTATTTTGTTGCTGGGAAGACCATGAGACATCGAATATGGTGATAGTAAGGCACCTGTTGCCAGTTGTGTATGGATCTCAGTGACACTGAGCAGTGGTTATTAATTTAGAGGTTCGGTATGGGTCATATGACTATTCATTAGAAGACTATACTATGCAGATGAGGTTGACAATAGTGTATCCCATTTATCCCCAGGGTGTGGTGCAGGTCCCTGGAGTGTATGTGTGTAGTTAGCCGGGTGCAGGGCTCGAATATAGTTGACAGTATGGGAGGGGGGTCAGGCATACTGTACATACATTGCAGAACTGTGCCTCAGGAGTGTTCCTGCCTTGGCACACCTAAGCTAGGGGTGTGTCTATACCTGCCTGGTGACATTGGGAGGGTCGACAGCAGTGGTGGGGTAGCAGGGTGTACAGGCTGCACAAACAGGTGTTGATCAGAACAATCAGCAGATGACATGGCCAGCCCACACCTGAACAGTACAGTAATGTGAGCAAGCAGCATACACACAGGTTTCTTCCGTACCCTACACCACCAGTGTATACCTGCGGGGACATGTCACAACACAGTCCAACCAAATGGGAAGGGCTGCAGCAGGCAACATAAACCAACATGTGCAGGAGGCTGAGGGCAGTGAGGATGTGCATGCTGCCGAACAACCCTTACTGGGGTGACATAAGACTTTATACACCCAGGGTGACTTACCAGGGGCTACATGAGCTAGGGATGGTGGACCACTATGGGGCATACAGAGACCTCCTACAGCGGCTTGTTGACCTGTGCCTGCCAAATCTGACACATCAAACAGGCCGAGGGAAACTCATCTCAGTGGATACCATGGTATGTGTTGGCCTAGGTGTACTAGCCACAGGTACCTCACACAGCACAACTGGGGATATCATGAGTATCTCACAGGCATCTGCATGAGTATTGCACCAGTTCACGGACACCATGTCAACACATGCTAGTGAGCACATACATGTCCTCAACACATGTGATTAGTAGACCAGCAGTATGCATCAGTTCAACCACATGGATGACTACCCTGGGGTACTGGGTGCTATAGCCTGCACACACATACACATGGAAGCACCACCCGGTGAGCGGGGTAGGGCCTACAGTCACTGCAGGGGCATGCCCTCCAACAGCTAGGCCATATGCGATGGCCAGGGCATGAGATTGAATGTGTGTGCTGTCTGCCCTGGAAGCTATGATGATTCCGATATATGGCTTATGACACAGCTGAAACACACCAATGCCAATATGGACATCCCTTACAGTCTCCTAGCAGGGGATGCTTGGTAAACACTGGTGTTGTGGCTGATTACACCCATCAGCAATGCACACACACCTGAACACTCACACCATAATGAGGCGGATGCACAGGCAAGACATATAATTGTGCATGTGTTTGGGATGCCCAGTTCACGGTTCTGGTATCCGGACACATCAGGTGGAGCCCTGCAGTATTCACTAGCTACATGCACACAGGTTGTTATTGTATTTGCTGTGCTACACAATCTTATCCTGCAGTAACAGTTGCAGCAGGAACAGCATGGGGCAGGGCCACACAGCCCAACACCACTGCCAAGGCCTGTACAGGCACAGTGTGATTTGGCGAAGGAACTATCTGAGCAGGGCACAGTCGGCAAAAGGCCGTGCACAGTATGACCTGCCCTTGGCAAAATGGCAACACAAGGCATATGCACTGACACAGTAGGTACCCACGGATTTCCCCTCTCTGACCCGCACACAGTACAATGGATGCCAAACATGACACTACCTGTGCTCGGCCATGTATAGGAGGTGCACTGTTTGCATCCGACATAGGCAGCCCTCCAGCACTGTCCTCAGGTCCAGAACACCCCCAAGGTACGTCTATCGACCTAACAATTGGCAGATGTATTAGAATGTGTATTTGCCCATTGCTATGGTATGTGTGTGAGCATACAAGTGACTGTTGTGGCCGAATGTTAGGGCAGCAGACAGTACACATCCATAGTGGCACCATGACCTCTGTAGCACATACAGGGGTCACAATGTTAGCCATTAGTACACAGGGTGTCCTAACCCACTGCAGATTATGGGCTGACCATCATGTGTGTCCGTACAGCCCACACACATTCCATGCAGCTGGACAGGTGTGGACCAATACAGACAAATGATATACAATGGCCTATGGATATGCCCAATGAATGACCCCAACCCCCTAAGACACACACAGACTACAGCAGGCCAGGCAGTTTGATGTAGGTTGTGAAAGCTAGGACATCCAACACCACTGTGCTGGTATTTAAAGCTGGGATCTGACGTACACTGGTATCTCTCCAACCAGCAATTTAGGTAGATCTACACACTGACATGGAGTACCTGGCATACCAGTACAGCAGCAGCAGATGTGTACAACTGTCAGCTGTGCCCCCCTGTCCAACCTACACATGTGAGAGTCACGTGCACCACCCACGGTGCTGTGTAGGACTGTGGTTGCGGTCGGATGCCCCCCCACACTATGCAGACATGTAGCAACTATCAATGCCACATGACCATTAGCTACCCTGCAGACACAGCATGACACCTGTCTGTGTAGAACGGAGGCATCAGCAACACAGTACTAACTATCTGGACATGTGACACATGCAATACAGTTGACCATACTTGGCATGCTCACACACATGACGGTATGATGGTAATGTCGGTCGGCAACATGTGTAACAGTCATACTGGGCATGCTCACACACTGAAACACAGGACAGCCAGGCATGCATGCACCAGTGGCCAGGACATATCTGCCAGTACATTGCTATACTGTTGGATGACCGTGCTGTATGGTGTGTGTGTGGTTTATTGTCTATACATATGCCATGGTCTATTGTTAATTCACATGAACTATGTGCGCAGGGTACTGCTACCAACACGTGAATAGGGCGGTTCTTTGTTTGTGGACAGAACGACGCCTTTGGATACGGACTGGGTAAGGCACATTCCAGCAGGTGGGATCAGTTGTGCGTGGGTTTGCACAGTGTTAAGTACTGCTGACCTCTGTTTACAGCACCTTATATCCATTTAGACTCCACATTTCTTTGACAGTGCACTACTGGCATACTGGTAGACAAACACGCTTACAGCCGTTCGCTCACCGACATTTCTGCTTACATTTGTCACTCATGTTGGGTGTGTGCGATCTCCTGTGATGTGTATTACATCGGACTACATGACTACAGTATCGGGTATGTGTAACCATTTGGCGACAGCAGGCATTTGACTGTATGGACTCAGCGGCCTGTCCAGTGACGTAATCATATTATATGCGTGTTCCTCATACTATCTGCTCCCACCTGCCTAATACATGGGAACCAATACTCTGCAATGCTGACATGTGAATATGATTTTGTTAACGCAGCTGTCCGCCGAGTCATGCTACCACATACCTACTGTATGTTTTCCACCTTTCAGATTGCACGACGGGAGACTGTAGGAGTGACACCTTTCCCACTTTGCATGGGACAGTCCCTCATTAGGCATATGTCATGTGACAATACCAGACCTCTCAACCAATCGAGGACAAATTTCTACTGAATCAGGGACAAGTCAAGAAAACATCAGGGACAATCAGGGACACTTTTAAAAATGTAGTGCTATTAACTTGAAACATTGACAGAATCAGAGCATATCAATTAATACACATTTTCTGAAGTAAAAGTTTATAACTCTTACTTATTGTCATTATTCATTAAGTGTAATTCACCACCTTTCTTCCAAAAGTTACTAATTGTAGGAGGGATTCAGAGGGACAGAGTTAAACTTTCAGTCAAAATCAGGGAAGTCCCTGAAAATCAGGGGACATTCTCATGTTGTACATGTCTGTAGTGGTTGCTTATTACAGGTTTTGTATACCTGACATGTTGATATGTTATTATGTAGTAGCATAAGCAACCTTACTGCTGCTAGACTACACTTTGATTTATGCCGATATGTATATTTCTGTACTATGCATGGCTGTAGGTATATTCTGCCCTGGTACGTCTGACATTTCTACAGAGCAAGTTCCACTTTGGCCATTCAGAATGGTGGCGGCCCTATAGATCCTTTATGTAGAGCTATCACATATGCCAAGGCAGCACATACCAACAGCCAGTGGTAAACTGACGACTTCCACGGTTTGCATACATTAAGGTTATTCTTGTAGCATTATAATTGCTAATACTGTTTCCTATTACATGAAGCTGTTTCTGATACAACAAATTAATTTCTGACACCACTACACACACTATATAGCCTCCTTTCCCGAACTCACAGGCAATGTGCCATAACTGTCATTTTGCAGGACACAACTGCCCAGACGGATGTGTCTCTCAAAGGTGTATGGGTGTTGAACCTCATCTATTATGCTATCATCTACCTAAGGTGGTCAGCAAATTATGCACTTTCCGTCACTGGCAGACCTCACATACCAATGGGTGTGAATGAACACCGTATCAGGAACAATGCATAACACCCTGTGGGACACATTTAAATGGTTGGTTCTATTAACCAGACACATTTACAGTCACAGAGCATATGTATTCATTCACGTTTGTCGAGGTACATGCTGTTTATGACTCATACATGTTGTCATCTGTCATTACCTTTATTCCGCCACCTGTCCACCTAATATCACTAGTTCTAGAAGTGTTTAGTTGGACTTTGTTACATTACAATTCATAACTATGGACGTCCATGCTAATCGGGTACACGTCACTGATTTGGTCTCTATGTATTCCCCCGATGGTTTACAGACTATCCGGTAGATGTGCTCTCCAGGTTTGGGAGGTGTAGGCGTATGCTATGCCCACATAGGAATATTAATGACTTCCACTGGGCGGGCCTACTACATCTCTACCAACCAGCACCTGCACACCTAAGCCCATTATTGCTTACCCATGGTCCACCTACCTGGCACCCCTCTACAGCAGTCATGACAAATACTTACTGGGAGCACAGCTGGGGTATGAGCACAACCCTACACATTGCCCACTCTCCCCATCTCGGGACACATGTTGTACGTTTTGACAACCCATGTATTATCACACTTGCACAACCTACTGTTCCATGTATACCTCTACATCCTGTTCGCATCGATGACAACAGGTTCACACATACACTGAATTTTTGGGGTCCAGCAAGGGACTCCGCTATCCATGTTTAAAGTGTAGACCTTGCAGATCTCTCCCACTGGTACTTTCCTACCGGTGTTTTTGACAGCGGCAGTGTATCGATCTGTGTTGCCTGTCTGTATGTCTGACCGGCCTAGCTGGGCGGTGTGGGGGTACAACATTTATTTATTGGACCTCCCAGTCACATATGCCCAGGCTGTAGATATGTTACCCCTAATTGCTGTAAAGTAACCTAGTTATATACATGTGTATATCTACAATGACATATATATTTGTTTTGTGTGTATGTCTATATATCAATACCTGTTGTTTGTGCATATCTATCTATCTATCTATCTATATAAATATATATATATATATATATATATATATATATATATATATATATATATATATATATATATATATATATATATATATATATATATCTGTATAAATATATCTGTGTATATAAATTAATATATATATATCTATATATATATATACAAATATATATATATATATATATATATATATATATATATATATATACGTTTTTATCTATGTATACATATGTCTGTCCGTTAACCTATACATTTGCCGGACATAGACACTTACACATGCATATTGGGTTTTATCTCTGCTTCAACAGCATACTATTGCCTTAGTCATTATGACAGCGACACTTCACTCTGGTGAACTTGTGATCAGTATATTGCATTTTATACAGCGGGCAAATGTCATACAGTTTTCATGTCTGGGGAGCCACTGATAGGTGTGATGTGATACAGTGTCATACGGCCACGTGTTTCCCTTCCCATTTGACTATTTCATTCATTTATAGATACAATGAATATTATTCTGGACATCAGTTATAAATTCACTACAGGTATGCAATAGTCCTGTCAACAGATGTGACAGTTGGTTGGTGTACGTATGTGTACGGACCTCTGTGATACTCGTTGACTCATTTCTACAGTGACAGGGGCAAGGCTGTGACAACTCAGGGACAATCACGGACACGTCTACCATATTAGTACTATTAACTTGGAACGTGTTGACAGATTTGTAATACTACTAATTTTCTGCAGTTAAATGCATCTATTACTCTTCATTGTTGTAAGTAGTCATTCTCATTCAACACCTTTCCTCCAAAGGTCACTGGCTTTGTGAGTGGTTAAGAGGCTGGCCAGTTATTGTGCGAATGCTCTGACCATTGGTAGCATTGACATTGTCATATGCACAGGTTGGGATATATTCTGGGGACTAGGGTTGCCACCTTTTCAAATGGCCAAGATGGGACATTTTCGGAACACACATCAGATTTTACAGGCCGACACATACCCACGATAAGTACAAAGGATAGAACTTTACTTTTTTGCCTAAATAAAAGCTTATTCTTGTAGCGGTTTAATTGCTTATTCTGTTTATTGTAACATTTAGGTATTTTAGATACAGAAATAATTATTTTATGCAACTATTACATAACATATGGGACATAATTATGTCCTACAATCTCAGGACATTTGCCATTTTTAATATTTTTTATCAGAACACAACTGCCCAAAGAGAGACTGTCCCTCGCAAAGTGGGACAGGTGCTAACCCTACTGGGGACACCAGATTGTTTAGGCCAACACATAGCCATGGTCAGTGCAGGTTTAGAACATTCATTAGTTTCCTAGCTGTGAGCCTATACATTTAGCACTTTTGTTGTTTGCCTGTTTCTTGTACAAATTACTTTTATTCTATCCTGACGTGACCGCTTTAGGCAACTGTTACATGCAGTATGGTACATAGTTATTTCCTACAATCACAGGACATTTGGCATTGTATCATTGTTGGTCAGGTCACACCTACACACATAGTAATTGTCCCTCACACAGTGGATCAGGGGGTATCCTGTTTACATCAGTGCCATCATCACCATTATACCATGTACCACTATGCGAATGTGTGCAATATATTCTCTCACTTATTCGTTTCGGGACACGTGCGTCACGGGCAGGTGTTTGATCCTGGGTAGTAGGTTCTGCATGACCATCTAGGGCTGGACAGTCTCGTGCACCACTACTGCACATTCCAACTTGTGTCCAGATGTCTACAGGACTGGACATTGTGTCTTGATACCCATTCTAATGTTTACACAGGTTACTTATCCCATGAGGGATATCCAAAAATTTAACAAGACCGACAATAACAAGACCAATACCGACCATTTTTCTGGCGTTATGAAAATGTGCTGGGGGTTTTACATGCAAGGGATACATAGTTTGCAATCCTGAAACTGCCTAGGGTGACACTACCTACTACATATGCATAGTGGTCACTATGTGTAGATGTGGCTGCGCCAAACTAGTAGGTCAAGTATGGCTGGATTTGGTGGACGTTCAGGTATGGGCGCGGGTTGTGTGCTGTGGAGGGGATGCTGGGTAGTCCATTATGCATCCAGGTGTGTTGCATTTGATATGGCCAGTTCCATCAGGACCAATCTGTGGATATGTGCTGGTGACATTTCCGTACATTTGTATCGCACATTTTAATATTCATATGTTTGTGGGATTGTGTTCTACAGTATGGCCTGTCTGGTTGTATTGCAGATGTGTATACATGTTTTTGTGTTTCTTTCTGCTTCACCCGCTGCTCCCTCATACACCTCCAGTTCACCTATTCTGCATATGACACAGTCTCACCTTTGAGGATTACACCAATACCCATCCCCCCACACACATATTCCTGACACTCCATCCATCACTGCTTTGGTTGATGGCCCATGACATGGTCAAGGTAACACATTGCATACCCTACATATGTCAGGTACCTGTATGGTTGTGTAGACTACCCTGCCATTTTTGACCTTCCACATGCTATACCTCACGCACATAGGTACACGCCCATACTTAACTTTCATGACACGGTTGGTATACCCGGGTAATACCCGTTCAACTGTGACACATCCTGACAAGTTCGGCTTGGACCGCAGATGTGCGGATTTTGGCCAACTGTTCTAATCATTGGTAGGATGCCACCTTTTCCTATGTCCAGGATGGGATATATTCCGGACACATATCCGATTGTACTGGACAACACGTACCCACAATCACCGCTATGGATAATACTGTTCCTTTCAGCCTACATGTTGCCTTACTGTTGTAGCAGTTTATTTGCTCCTTCTGTTTCGTTTACATGCTTATTCTATTTCCTGTCACATATGGTATGTTAAATACGGACATACCTATTGTATGTGACTATTACATGCGTTGTGGGATAGAATTCGGTCATACGGTCGCTAGATATTTACATTTATCGTGTTTTTTGTTATGGACACATCTGCTCAGCTGTGTACTCTACCTCACAATATGGGTCAGCTGGTGACCCTGACCATTGGGCTGGACGTACCTATTGGCAGCGCGCTAACATATGATGCATTTCACTTCCACTTGGTATAACTATCTACACTGTGTTGGACTATGGGCACATGGTTTTCAATGTCATTTATTCGAGGGATAGGGACCCGTTATTCCCTACCATGCATTTGTGTTTGCTTATTCATTTTGTGTTCACAGGAACTGTCTTGCATGCTTTGCATACGTTTCAGTATCCATGGACACTGACAGATGTGATTACTATTGCTTGCAAATTGTTATATGCAAGCATTTGAGGTTGTACATCGACAGCTGACATTTCCATGCCTCCGTGCGGCACTTCGACACACCCTATGCACTCGTGCTCCTTTCCAATGCATGTGGCTGTGGCGGCAGCGCACCTTCATTAATATGCATTTGGCGCTACTGTGCCATCTTCATGCCACACGGTCAGTGCAAGCCTAACGCCGGCCTTGCGCCGAGCTTCATGAATCCCAGGGACAGACACACAAAGACCATTTTCTAAATGCAATAATGCTTTCCAGGGCGGGCATTAGGGGGAAATAAATGTTATCCTATGCTTCCGTATAATGACCACCCTGCAGTTCATTATTATTTTCCCACTTTTCTCTTTCACAGATGTAAGTGAATAATTTCATGTCAACCTTTTTTTTTGTATCCTTTTTATCAGTTTCCCCAAGCATGATGATTAAACAGCTGCCTGGGCATTCATTTATCTAGTATCACCGGGACAAGGACTATTCATGTTGCAACCATCATTTTCAGTTTATGACCCAATGCCTGCACTGATGGCTGACATGTAAGATTACTATGCCTTCTCCTGTGGTGTGTATGTACTCTTTCCCATGCTCCAGAAAGGCTGCTTAGAGTCCAGATTGCTCCAGGGTCCTAAAACCTCATACTGTAATTTTTCTCTCTCTAGGAGGTGTCAACAGTGCAGTATGCTACACCAACACCTCCCCACCCAGGGTAAGAGATTCAGACCTATCCAATCTCTAGTGTTCTACACCACCTGGCTCCTTTAGTACTTATTGGATCATTTGAGGTATCAGCCATTTTTACAGTCATAGAAAATCCTAATAAAGTTTGCATTACTTTCTACTTCAAACCGTAGTTTACATTACCCACATCAGAATGAGAAAATAGTTTGCAGTTATGAATTAATACACTATTTGCAAAACAAGCAAAAGTGGCTGTGTGATGTTATACTGCCTATATGATATTAAATGAGCCTGCTATGTGCCCAGGTATGTAGTCTTTCCAAATTCCATTAGTGGAAGGAAAGATGTGTATGACTTAAAACAATGGTCAAAACTGCAGCAAGAGTTTATTTTTTTTAAATTACTTGTGACATATGTGTGTGTGTGTGTGGGGGGGGGGCTGAGTCATATTTTCAGTGGAAAGGACTTACCAGGTCCATGGATATAGAGAGATAAAGCACTAACTATGGCCATGATGACTCGCATTCAGCTAGACACAAAAGCGACAGTTGGAGCTGGTATAGGAGTGGAAACGAATGATGAGGCTTAGCATGCTTCTTTATTTGTGGTGGAAGAGAAGATATATGTCCAGAGTATATTTGCAGTAAAGGCAAGGGTCACACAAAGGTACAGTCAACAAAGAGAAGTGTCAGTAACATTTGATGATACAGAGATAAAGAGCTGTGTATCTGTACACCTTAGTGGTCCACTACACTCCAACCGCTTGGATGATTCAGTTGTGCAAAGATGAAGCTAGTACCTATTTAGAAATCGCCATTTCTACATACTAGGACAAATGCACCCACTCCTGGCACAATTGAGTCTCTCAGTAGTGGAATGAATGAATGTGCTCTTGGGTTTTTATCCCAAAGACCAAACAGTTCTGCAGTGTAGACTGACCAAGGGATAGTGCCCAATAATCAGTTGGGGAGTTGCCATGAAAATGTATCTCTCACTGTCATGCCTTATCTCTTTCACAATCTATCTATACCTTGATCTGCATATATATATATATATATATATATATATATATATATATATATATATATAAGTTTACCTTCAAAATGTTGACAGTCACATCGTCGAAACCACTTCTGTGAACTCCAAACTGCACCTTCTCAAAACCTCGAATGCCAATATTCCAAAACACAAAATCTCACCCCCTTTTTGACCCGTGTTAGCACGTGTTTGTAGGTGTGGAGCAGTAGGAAATGTCAATGTTCATTTTTTTTTTGGCTTTGTGAAATTTCAGCGGTACAGATTTTGTGGAAACGTTTTGGTGTTGTGGACATTCAACTATGTACATTCAACATATGTGTGTGTGTGTGTGTGTGTGTTTGTGTGTGTGTGTGTGTGTGTGTGTGTGTGTGTGTGTGTGTGTGTGTGTGTCTGTGTGTGTGTGTGTGAGTTTTCAGAAATTTGAAATTCATATGGTTGAGGCCATACATTTGAGTTTCCGAAAAATCAAAAGTAAAAAAAAAAAAAAAAAAAATATATATATATATATATATATATATATAGATATATATATATATATATTTATACATTTATGCAGGAAGGCAAGCCCCCATGAGGGGGATTGCACACCCACACCCTCTACAAATGATGTATTCCAACTCTAAGATCACACTATAGTGGGGAAATGGGCAAATCACTTGTTAAATCATGTCTATGTAGATAGCAGTAGAGTGGAGTTTGGTGAATTTATCCTTTTTCTCACTGTAGTGTGATTTCAGAGTTGGTGTGTATAACTGCAATGGGTGTTGGGAGCACAGCGCCACACATTGGGAGTGGGGGGCTTGCCCCCACCTGCATAAACAAAGATTTATTTTTACAGTTGAGTTTTAGAAAACTCAAAGATATGCACCCAAATGCTCAAAAGCTTGCACGGAGTGCAAGATCGGTGCAGGAGCTCAAGCAGGCAATATGTCTGCTGTGCAATCTAGGAACAGCCTGCAGGGGCATGCACGAGCGCTCCTGCACTAATCCCGCACGGACTAAGCCCTGGTATGCAAATCATCCAATTTGCAGGAGAAATCTATGCAAATTAGGAAATATTGCAATCCAGGAAGCTTGCAACAGTCCGTGCAGGACTAGTGCTATCTACAGAAATGTACTCGGATAGTAACCGAGTACATTTCTGCAAAATCCAAAACGGAGCTGTGACAGCCCCAAATAAAGGCTGCATATCATGTAGTAAGTATGCCAATGGCTAAGTAGAAGGACATTGTCATTCCAAACAGAAAAAATAATACAAAAATCAACTTTTATTTTTTTTTAGCAGATCGGAGCTGTTTAAGTGTAGGGCAGCTGCTCGCAAACGGGATCGGGGGAAAATAATAAAATAAACTTAAAATAAGCAGTCTAACTAAAATCACTATTCTGCCATGCAAGCCAATGGCAGGCAGAAGACAACATGGCCAGTGAATAGTGGTTGCTAAGGGTGGGAGGCTCAGTGTGAGACATGTACCTATGCATTAGCAGGCAATCATATGCAAATGAGGGTAAGGCTAGTGAATCCCAGTTTCCCCCAGCATGTGAGTCAGGTCCCAATAGTGTAAGAGTAGGAATAGCTTGGTGCAAACCTAGGAGGTAGGTGACATCATGGGTGTGTGTGTGTCAGGCATACTGTAAGCAGATTGGAGCCCTGTGGCTCGGGATTGCTTCTAGCTTTGCACAGCTAAGGTAGGGGATGTGTCTAAACCTGCTTAGCACTCTTTACAAAGCCTAAGCAGGTGTGCATGTCACGCATCTGGTTTTACAGGAAGAAAAAAAAGATTAAACCAGGAAATAGCACAGCGCGCCCTTGGGCTTAAACAGGAAGGCAATGGGAAGGGAAAACAGCAGTAGGAAGGCATTCAAGGAGAACTAGCTTAGCTGGCAGGAGAAATGTATCAGAATCAGCCAATTACACAGCCAGCCCAGCACAGAACACTACTATAAACTATGCAAACACCTTCCCCTCTGGTTTTTCTCACACTCTACACCACCGGTGTAAACAAGTGGGGAACTTTAACACTCAGTACAGCAAAATGATAGGGGCTACAATAGCTATCATACAACAACTTGTGGAAGAGGCTGAGGGTGGTGAGGAAATGAATGATGTCCACCAACCCAGAGTGAGGAGACGGAGAAGTGTGAACAGACCTAGGGTAACCTACCAGGGGCAACATGAGCTGAAGATAGTCTAGTGCTATAGGGTGGACAGGGACCTCCTAGAGCAAATTGTTGAGCTGTGCCGGCCATGCCTCACACACAGAACTAACAGAGAGGAACCCATCCCGGTGGATACCAAGGTATGTGTAGGCCTAAAAATACTAGCTACAGGTACCTTCCAAAGGCCAACTGAAGATATGATGGGGATTTCACAGGCATCAGCATCCAGGGTACTCCACCAGTTCCTGGATGCCATGTCAGCACATGTCGGTGAGCACGTATATTTCCCCAACACCCATGAGGCGTTGGCCAGCAATATGCAACTGTTCTACCAAATAGCAGAATACCCTGAGGTAGTGGGTGCTATAGACTGCATGCACATACACATTAAAGCACCACCCAGTGAGTGGGGAAGGGTCCACATCAACTACAAGGGCTTTCCCTCCATCAACTGCCAGGTCATGTGTGATGCCCAGAGCATAATAAGGAATGTGTGTGGTGGCTACCCTGGAAGCTATCACGATTCCCACATCTGGCATCTCACACAGCTGTACCAGAGATTTGCCAATAGGGACATCCCTCATGGTCATTTAGTGAGGGATGCTGGATAAGCACTGGAGCCGTGGCTGATGACACCCATCAGAAATGCACACACACACCCGAACAAAAACTCCATAATGAGGCACAAGCACAGACCAGAATTATAATAGAGCATGTGTTTGGGATGCTCAAGTCATGGTTCCGGTGCCTGGACACATCCAGTGGAGCCTTGCAGTACTCACCAGCTACATGTACCCAAATTGTCCTTGTATGTGCCATGCTACACAATGTGATCCTGTGGAAACAGCTGCAGCAGGAACAGCACGGGGCAGAGCCACACAGCCCCCCACCATTACCAAGGCCTGCACAGGCACAGAGTGACTCAAAGGAGGAACAACCTGAGCCTGACCCAGTAAGCAGAAGGAGGTGTGCCCAGTATGCCCTGGCCTTGGCAAAGAGGCAACGCATATCACATACACTGACAAAGGAGGGACCCAGGAAATAACACCACTCTCTGACATTCACATACAGTAAATGGGATGCCAAACATTACACTACTTGTGCCTAACCATGTGTAGGGAGTGTACTATGTGCATCCGGCATAGGCAGCCCTGCAGCACCACCCTCAATACTGGCACACCCACAAGGTAAGTGATGCAAACATGCCAGTCAGGGGGGGTCACAAACAAAAGCGGTGCTATGACCTCTGAATGAGGCCTATGGGTAACCTCCCCCCTGGGCCTACACAGACAGACTACAGCAGGTCTGGGAGTGGGATGTCAGTTCTGAAGGGCAGGAAGTCAGAAACTAATATGTAGGTAATTAAAAGCTAAGATCTGCAGTACACTGGTATGCCTCTAGTCAGCACGATAAGTAAGACAACAGACTGAAATGGAGTTCCTGACATACCAGTACAGTCCTCGCAATTGCGTACAAGTGTCAGGTGTGCCTCCCATCCTATGTAGAAATGTAGTCACAGTCAGGTGTGCTCCCAATCCTGTATAGAAATAGTCAGGTGTGCCCCCATCCTATTTAGAAATATAGTAACAATCAGGTGTGCCCCCCCCCAATCCTGTGTAGAAATGTAGAACTAGTCAGGTGTGCCCCCCCCATCCTACATAGAAACATAGTAACAATCAGGTGTGCCCCTCCCACAATCCTGTGTAGAAATGTAGAAATAGTCAGGTGTGCCCCCCCCCCATCCTATGCAGAAATGTAGTAACAGTCAGGTGTGCCTCCCAGTCCTTTGTAGACATGTAGAAATAGTCAGGTGTGCTCCCCCATCCTATGTAGAAGTGCAGAAATGCAGAAATGTAGTAACACTCCATGCCAAATGATCGACGGATACCCTGCAGAGACAACATGCTACCTGTAGGTGTACAACACAAAGGTCAGCACTGCAGTACAAACAATCTGGACTCGACCCACACATTCAATACAGACAGCCATACTGGGCATGCCCACACACACACACAGAGAAATGAAGGCAATATAAGTCAACAACATACTGGAAGGTCATACTGGGCATGCTCACACACATAAACACATGAAGACCATGTCTTCAAACATCAGTGGCCCAGACATATCTGGCAGCCGCAGATGTTATTGCAGATAATCCTCAGTATGCACCACTCATGCTTTGCACACACAGTGGGTAGGAATACAGGCATATATGTAAGGGCAACACACTATAATAAGCCAAAGGTAGACATACATAGATGTGTGGAAGAGGGTGACTGTGACAAGGAGCCATCCAGGCCTGTCCCACCCAGCACACAGGCAAAGAGCCACAACCACATAAGGGTCAGATGTCACTCACTGCAGATAGTAGCCACCGGTATCTGTCAGCATTACAAAGTATGTGGGGCATGTGTCAGCTGTGCAACATGACTGTTCAAGGAAGTAGTCATCTAGCAGCTGTATACACATACCTGTGAAATATGACCCAGGTTGTGCCTGCATGTGGCGTGTCATGACAAGCTTGCTGAGGTCATCCACTGTGAAATACACCTTTGGGAGAGCTGTATTCCACTAATCTCTATAGCGTATGCTGTAACTGTGCACTGCTGTAGTGTGATAAACTAGTTAGGTAAGAATTCTAGCCTCAGCCTTGACAACTGTTTGTGTGTGACTGTGTAGAAAGCAATGCTTTTTAGGGTAGGCACACCCCCTACAAGTTAAATGCTCTACTTTGGTAAGGCTGCTGATGTCATCCACCTAGAAATACATCTCTGGGAAGTGTGCAGCCCAATAATCTCCATAGCGTGTGCTGTAACTGTACACTGTTTTAGTGTGATAAACTAGTAAGGTAGGAATTCTAGCACTAGCCTTGGCAACTGTGTGTGTGTCTGCCTATGTAGAAGGCAATGCTTTTTAGGGTAGGCACACCCCCTACAAGTTAAATGCTCTACTTTTGTAAGACTGCTGATGTCATCCACCTAGATATACATCTCTGGGAAGGTTATAGCCTAGGCATCGTCGTAGAGCATGCCATAACTGTGTACTACTGTAGTGTCATGAACTAGTTAGGTAGGAGTTTTATCTCCAGCCTTGGCAACTGTGTGTGTCTGTCTGTGTAGAAGGCAATGCTTTTTAGGGTAGTCATATCCCCTACAAGTTAAATGCTCTACTTTGGCAAGGCTGCTGATGTCTTCCACCTAGAAATACATTTCTGGGAATGATATAGCCTAGTCATCTCCATTGTGTGTGCTCTAACTTTGTACTGCTGTAGTATCATAAACTAGTTGGGTAGAAATTCTAGACCCAGCCTTGGCAATTGTGTATATGTCTGTCTGCTTAGAAGGCAATGTTTTTTAGGGTAGGCACACCCCCTACAAGTTAAATGCTCTACTTTGGTAAGGCTGCTGATGTCATCCACCTAGAAATACATCTCTGGGAAGGTTTTAGCCCAGTGATCTCTGTTGTGCGTTCTGTAACTGTGTACTGCTGTAGTGTGATAAACTAGTTAGATAGGAGTTCTAGCCCTAGCCTTGGATATTATGTGTGTGGGTCTGTTTGACTGTGTCTGTGTAGAAGGCAATGCTTTTTAGGATATCATACCCCCTATAAGTTAAATGCTCTACATTGGTAAGGCTGCTGATGTCATCCACCTAGAAATACATCTCTGAGAAGATTGTAGCATAGTAATCTCCATAGCACATGCTGTAACTGTGTACTACTGAAGTATGATAAAATAGTTAGGTAGGAGTTCTAGCTTCAGCCTTGACAACTGAGTGTGTCTGTCTGTGTGAAAAAGGTAATGATTTTTAGGGTAGCCAAATTCCCTACAAGTTAAATGCTCTGCTTTGGTAAGGCTGCTGATGTCATCCACCTAGAAATACATCTCTGGGAAGGTTGTGGCCCAGTAATCTCCATAGCATGTTCTGTAACTACATACTGTTGTAGTGTGATAAAGTAGTTAGGTAGGTGTTTTAACCTCAGACATGACAAGATTGGCTGTCTGTCTAACTCTGCCTATGTAGAATGCAATGCTTTTTAGGGTAGGCACACCCCCTACAAGTTAAATGCTCTACGTTGGTAAAGCTGCTGATGCCATCTACCTAGAAATACACCTCTGGGAAGGTTATAGCCCAGTAATCTCCATAGCATGTCCTGTAACTGCATACTGCTTCAGTGTGATTTAGAACTCTGGCAGGGTTCTCTTCACACCCATGGCTGTTCTGGATGTTTTGTGCGTGTTTCATTGTCTGTGTAGGGAGCAATGCATTAGAGGCTAGTCACACTCAGTACATGTCATATGCCCTACTTTGGCTATCCTGCTGATGTCAGCCAATGTGATATACACCTTTGGGGAAAGAGTACTCCAGTAATTTCCATGGCGCATACTACAACTGCGTGGTACTGTAGTGTAATAAATTAGTTAGGTAGGGGTTTTACTCCCTGACATGACAGGTGTGTGTTTGCAACTCGTATCCAGTGTGAGTGTGACACCTGGCCCCATTGTGAAGTGGGTTTTGCAAATTTCTTATATGGTGGCCCTAGTATATATCACAATGTCCACTGTACAGGGATAACAGATGTGAAATAGCTGAGAGGCTGGGATGCAAGTCCATACCCATACATGTGACATCAAGGCCAGGCAATCAGAGTTAGCAACCCACTATTACCCAGAGCACAGTCTCAACCCGTGTCTCATACACACACACACACACATGCCGAGGCAATAGCCAATATGTGTGTAGTACACTGCATATTGGTGACTGAGAGTAACCATGGAGTGAATACAGTGGCCTACAGAGGGTATGGCACCCTGTCCATCTGTCCAATAGGCACAAACATGCAGACAGTGCACATTTCCCCATGTTTCCCACTGGACACCTGCAACACCAGTGGTGCCAGCACATGTGATCCACAAAGGACATACCATCCCTGAAAACATGCTCTGTATGGACAGATGACACTGATACCAGGGAATGACATTAGCATGCTATCAATGTAGGTGCAGGGGTAACCTGAGGTCCATTACCAGTTCCTGCCACAGGTGGCCAAGAATGATGAATCTGATGATAACCTGTGCACACAACATTGGGCCGACACCCCAGATACGGTTCCACATGTCACTGTACATGCATGTGGGAGGTGTACATATCCCAGACACTATCCATGTCATGGTCTAAGGAACACATACATGGCAAGCAATGCACAGCATTGGCCACACGCAATAGTCACCCAGCTGACTGGATGGTGGATACAATACCAACCTGTGTGGGCAAATCCAGAAATCACAGCCCTGAACCACAATGCAGACCATTGTCATTTGGCCTGATGCCAAGGTATACCCATCACCTACCCATCACCTAGCCTTGTATAGCCATCTGGCACAGTCGACCACCACATACCTGTGCATAAATGCACCCATGCATGTCAATACTGGCACCCTGTGTGTTTGTGTGTGTGTGTGTTGTATGATGCGTATGATCACATCCACACTCACTACAACCCCAGTGGCATACGGAAGCATGCTGTCTGATGCCAGACACCCCCCATACCTTTTGCCCATATAACCTCTGTATGACCCGTGTGGTGCATGTGATACCTGCACAGTAATGTGTTGTGGCAATCTCACTAGTGATGAGCTGTATCCCTGTTCCTGCCAAGTGTGCCAATGTGTGTGCATCCCTGTGAAAGTGTGGCTGTGTTGACAATGGCACCTGTTCATGCAGACAGGCACGTGTACTTCACCTACTGTATAGCTACCATATCCCTGTTGCAGATGTCACTCACTATCACATATATGTTCTGAGGACTCCACAACAGGTAACCTATGTGGCACATCCAATAACTGCATAAGACTGTGGTAGCAGTGCTGGTAGGTGTGTGACACAAACATGCTTAGGTTTTACTCTCCCACCCCTCCCTGACTTGTCAATGCCTCTGTCTGCCTCTCTCACTCTCTCACTGGTGGATGTGGAGGCCTACACCTGCTTTTCTTAGGCAGCAGCATGTGCATTTTAAGTGATGCTCATGATCAGCTGATGGCCTCTGCATGAATTGCAGCCCTCCCCTAGCTGATTGCATGTGGAACAGCTGTGGTAACATTCCCATAGCCAAATGCATGGAAACACACTACAATATCTAGGAACATCATGTTGGTGTTAGGCCTTTTCATTCACTGTGAACAGGAACTCGATCTATTGTTTGGCAAACAACATCTCAGATGGATTGGGGATTTACCTCTAACAATATACAGTGTGGAAACAGGGCAACACACAGGAGGGGGCATTTGGAGTAATGTTGGTGTAACAGTGTGTGTGTGTGTGTGTGTGTGTGTGTGTGTGTGTGTGTGTGTGTGTGTGTGTGTGTGTGTGTGTGTGTGTGTGTGGATATGGCTGTCCTACATGTTTTAATACATGCAATGGCAGTTCTATGTTTATGAGGAATCCCCATCTGTAGGGTCATCTGCAGACTGGGCAGTGTGTTGTGCCTTTGATTTCATGTGTTACCCACAGAGCATCTATCTGTGAACTGCAGAAGGTAGTGTGAGGATTGCAGACTGTAGCTGGTGAAAGCCGTGACAGTTACTGACCTCATATCCCTCATAGGACATATGTTGCAACAAACCCTGTTACAACAGTAAATGCATGTGGTTATCACAGCAACATGTCAATATTGGCTCTGTGTATGTGCTTCCAGCCACAACTCTGTCAACCTTTGTATATATGATGTGCATTAAGAGGTGCGTATGTGCTGTACACCATCATTAGTGTCATCATATCTCATAACAAGCCAGTGAGATATCAGACTGCTACACATGTTATGTACAGTAGGAGTTATATTTGGTGACATGACCTGGACATTTTATGGTTGTTTGTACAGTACTGAGGTCTGCGTACTTATGATGAATGCTGACAGTGCGTGTATTGTTAATATGTACCTTGGCCTGCGTACAGACTGTGGTAGATGTCATCGTCCTAGGTCCCGTCCTATCTGATGTTACATGCTGCTCCACTGTATGTTACCATATTGGCTTACATGTTTGTAGGGCCATTTAATACACATTTTCCATAACACAGACAGGCATTAGACCACACTATGTAGCAGCCCAGTATATGTAGGGTTAGTATGTGAGTGGCACATATGAGGGCAGTGTTGCGCAGATAGTCCATATACTGTAATATTATGCTAGCTTACCATATGTGGCTGTGGTAGTGTTCACATTGGTTGTGGTTATGCACTTTCACACAGATGCATCATGACCTGTGCTGTGACATACCTGTAGAGCCTGCTATATATGCAGGTACATTTGCATTCCCCATAGGAGATGTAGGCCAGTGTTGGGCCAGTCTGCCTGTAGCCTGCACAATGCTTTGTTACATGCCTAGCAGCTTAGTGTACTTACCCAGTGAGGTGTCATGTCCAGATACTTTCCATATGTACTGCTGCCAGGCTTCCCATAACAGTCATGTATGTCAGACAGAGTGGTGGGATGCTGTACAGATGTATGTCAATATCTAGTGGGTAGAATGGGGCCATGGCACCTCTGTACCAGCAGTAATTTTGTGCCAGGACAGACAGAGGTGTGTGAATGCATAACCTATGGCGGCGAATGTATACCAGTTGTTATGTGTTATACCCATCTACATGGCTGTTAACATACATATTTTCAGGCTTGGTCCACATGTTCTGCACTAAGGGCTTCTGTGTTTACCTCCAGTCTGTACAGAGTGTGTCAGAATGTCCACATCTATTGGCCAATATCTCTGCTTTAGTCCACAAGAGCATTACATGCTTGCAGCGGTACTGTACTATTATGTCCTTAGGATGTCTGTCAGTAGCCAGTGGCGCACATGTGAAATGCAGATGTCACCTCCCACACACACCATGTCTGTGAAGACAATCCCTGTTACAGTAGCAATAGCCTGCTAATATACATGCCATACATGCCTGACATCCCCTTGCACGAAGGTGGGAATTTAGGGGGTGAGGTAGGCCTACACCCCATGTTCAGGACATATGGTGAATATATATGTACATATGATTATCCATATATCTATATAGATAATTACACATGTACATATCGACTTATATAGATGGGTGTGTCTATGTACATAAGTATGCATATACACACCCAGATATATACACATACAGAGCAGTATATGTCTACACATATACAGATAGAGATACATATACACATATACGTATACCACACTGCCATGCATGCCAGCAGTCCACTGCTGTTCCATCCCCCACACATTTGGTGGGGCTGGGTACATATATGTGTGTACTTCACCTACACAATACATGTGTGCCCATATGCACTCCAGAGGCCAGTGTATGCAACAGTGGTATATGGCCCTGTATTATTGAGTCTGGGGGGGATGCACCATACATAACATAGGCTGTTACAACATGTGGGGGTATCAGGGGTGAGCTGCCGTAAGGTATCTGGATGTACAGTACCATACATGTCACCTATCTTGACATTACTTAAATAAAGTGGGTTACTGCTGGCCTACTGCCTCCTGCCATACAGACTGTTCTGTTTGCCAGTGTGCCTGTGATGGTGTCAGTTATGCCGCGTTATGTAACAGTTATATCCCATTTGGTCAACTGAAGTCTTTACCACCTAGCGAATGTGTACAGAGTGTAGATAGAGACTGCTGGACTATACACTTGCATCACTTACTGTTGATTGTGTGGTATCCTATGGCCCAGTCTGTCTTTACTAATGTATAATTTGAAGGGCTTGGCCTGGACAGCAACAGTTGTGCACTTGTTCAGACTACTGAATTAGTATAACTGTTTCACAGTTGCATTACTCTGTTGATATGGATGTCAGTATCTCAACAGCTATACGACATGGCATGTAATTCTGTAATAGTACACAAATAACGGTATTCCATTTCTGCAAACCTGTGTGTGGTGTTTATCATATGACCTCTCTGTGGGTATATGTTGCAGGCAACAAATGTCATTTGTATGGGTGGGTCATCCAGTGTGTCCAGTTGTTAGGGTGTTAACTGTAGGCATAGTGGGTGTACCATATTGTGTGCGCCTACTACATAAGTATCTTACTGTACATATCTCTGCGTGTGTAGCCACATGTATATATATATATATATATATATATATATATATATATATAAATATATACATATATATATATATATATATATATATATATATATATATATATATATATATATATATACATATATATATATATATATATATATACTATAAACTTAGAACAGATGCTAACCCCAGTCTTAATGAAAGCCTAAACATTAAATGTGCCCTAAAATGGTATAGAGATTGAAAGTTTTGAAAAGTAACTGGTCTTGATTTAATCAGAAGGTAGTCATACAGTATCTGTTATTCTTGAAATGTGACCTGACAGGGTGCATTAGAGATGTTTAATTTTATTTCTTTTTTCTTTTTTTTTTTTTTTTTTGTTTTCCCTCTCCCCCACCCACTAGGCAGGCCGATCAATACAGGCCCATCCAACCCTGTCTCTCTTCGACCCATATTTTCTTTACCCACAGTTCCAGTCCTCCCAGCTCCACACACACAGCAACCATCCCTTCTCCAGTTGCCAGCCTGTAGCAACCACACTACCACACTTTCCCCACCCTCCACTCCTCGTGACCCATCATGTACGTTGCCCCAACCCAAGTATCTTCAGTCTTCCACATGCTGTAGTCCACGCACATAGAAAACCAGCCATATCTACCTTTTGAGACATGAGGCTACCTCAAAGAATCACTAAATTTTTGGATCGTCCCGCTAGGGATGAATATTTCTTGTTTATAACACTAGACTTATGTTTCTGTTAATCTACCATTGCTATCTACAGATGTATGGTCATATATACCTATATAGGTATATATATTTGCTTACATATTTATAACTATGCCCGTATATACCTACAGAGATATATAGCTATGTATACATATATGTAACTTGCTGTGTATATGTAGACATATAGGTGTTGACATATATATGTGTAGATGTAGCCATTTGCATGTATATATGTTCATATATATTTATATATATATATATATATATATATATATATATATTTATATATATATATGTATATATTTCTATATAAATATTTACATATGTAGATATGTCACATCTGTTTAGATATTAATATTTACATACACACATACATCTAGATGTTGGTATACATTCTCTGTAATGGTGCATGACTGGGCTGGATGTTATGTTTCTGAAAACATCAGATTTATGATTTATGAATATCTGGCATGACTTAGTGGTAAATCACTTAGTGTATGTTGTGACCGGTCCTGGGTTTGAGCCTTGCAGAGGCTGTTTATTTTGTTGCTGGGCAGAACACAGGCTGTTGGATACAGAGTGCTTAAGGCACTTTAAAGCAGTTGTAAGCAGGTTTGCATGGAGGTAAGCACTGCTAACTTCTGGTTACAGTTTCTTACACTCAGTTAGCTTCTGAATTGCATTGATTACCCCTGCACATACAGGCTGAAACCCACTTACTGCTGCTTAAATGTGCTTACCCCTGTGCTAATTTCTTTAAAAGAAAAGAAAAAGGGGTTGATATGAAAGTGGTGAAAAAAAGGGGCACAAAGAGGGAAAAACAGTAGGGAAAATAGCCAGGGATGTGCAGGAAGGGTGTAGGGAAGGTCCATATCTGCCCATTTCTTTTACAGCAACAACTGTGCATATTTAATGAATTTGGAGGTAGATTTGGACACTCAAACCCCTGGATGAGTGTGAGGACAACAATAATAAGTTGTGATGCCAATTAGACCAGATTACATATGTCCAGTGGACACGTGCGAAATGGACAGCTATGTATGGGGCAAGTTTTTTTTTTTTGGGATCAGATTGCCCTTTTTTTTCAGGTGAGAGTGGGATGCTGGGGAGGGGTAGTAGGTATATTTGGAGAGGTAGGTTGGATAGGTTAACAGACAAGACAAACAAGACACATACAGGGGCAGCATATATGACACATTTGGGGTGTAAACATCTTGGACGGGGAGGAGTGTTTGGAAGTTGCAAGCCCATGAGCCCCCCAAATGGACACAGTGGGACTGAGGTCCCCACCCATGGGCAGTCACCACTGCACCTTCACGGCCCCAAAGGTGGCTGTGCTGGGGGCTGGGTAGGATGGGCAGGCTCACCCTCTAATTGCACCATGCGGCCCTCAAGATGGCGTAGCTAGTCTCTAATCTCCTTGTCTCGCTCGCTACACACCATGGCCTGGACCTGATGGCAGGTGACAGGTACATCTCCGCTCACGCTCCCAGGGGGGGGCTGAGCCCCATCCCCTGCAGCGGTTCCATCCAAAGGTGGTGCAGGACCAATGGAGGAGGAGGTCCTAGGCTGGGCCCCAGATGTGCTAGTGCCCGGTGCCATGGCCAGCTGAGGTGGGACAGGTGGGACCACTAGGACCAGCCTTCCCATATGAGCTATGATGTTGCAGTTTTAAGGAAGATATCAGTTAGTAATAGTCAACAGCATTCAGTATTAGTTATAATAGCATGCATAGGTATTCCCATTAACTGAAGACACCAGGTTTACAACAGCTGCAGAGCGAGCAGAACACATACATATATGGGACAACAGTGGCCATTACAACAGCATGCAGTTTCATTGATGGCAACATGCTACCGATATTAGAGTATTTTAACATGGCACATGCATAGAACAAAATGTGAATATTTATAAACCAATAGGACATATGTCCCAACAAAAGTTTGGAGTGTACACGTACCCATTGAGGTGTGTAATTAGGTTATTGTAGCACATATGGTGGGGGTGAGAGAGAGAGTTCAATTAACAACTATTATACCCCTGTAGTTTTCACAACTTTCTTAGTCACTGCAGTGATCTGTCCCTTACGTGTATTATTACACTACTAAATGTCTTTGCACAATGGTATGTTTGTAGATTAGTATCTACATGGACTGTGTCTTACATATAGTCTACACCTCTTACCTGGTATAGCTGTTGAGAAAACCACTGTTAACTCTACCTGACAATTTCTACACATACTCCCAGATTCCCTGCTTTTAGACAAGTATATAAGTGAAATGTGTTGTACCTACACTCTACACCTCTTACCTATTATAGCTGTGGAGAAAATCTCTGTTAACACTACCTGAACAATTCTACACATACTCCCAGATTCCATGTTGATGTTATACACATACCTAACAATCTGTTATTGCACACACTCTGGTCAAGGCATGACAGGATGCAGGTGTTAATGTGACATATTTTGTGAATAGCTGTCATACACTTTGTGTGAGATGCTACACAGACAGGTTTGTTTTTATATACATTCTCTGACTATGCTTAGGTCTGACTATCAATTATATGTCAGTAAAAGCTGCCTACATTTCTTGGATCATCACACTGATTTGTCAGGGGAACAGGTTACCAGGCAGCAGATTGGGGCCATTTATCTGGACATGCTGGACAGATCAGTATAGTTGAGGGGTATGACTATGCACACAGCTTACTACCTGAACATTCTGCCACAGTCTGTACAGTGGATGGTTATGATTATGCTTACAGCTTACTATCTGAACATTCTATAGCTGGTGATTCTAATTATGCATACAGCTTTCTATCTGAACATTCTCACAGACTCTGTATGGTTGTGGGGTATGATTATGCATACAACTTACTACCACTCCCAGGATTCAAACCCCTGCTGTGTGTGGTAAAAATATTACAGTTCATATCACAGTACCCTCTGCTATATGGGAATTGGTGTGAAGCATTCCAATGTTTTCTGTTTAAGTCTCCCTCAGTTCTACAATATGACCGACCTCTTGGGACTTCCAAAATTGTTATACTCAACTTCCTACACATTTTATCTGTGTTCAACAGTGTGGGTAACACTGCTTAATACAACAGTACTATTTATAGAATGCAACACTACAACAACATATGACAGCAGAATGTACATAAGCACTCCAGGGGTTATACTTTTATTCACAAGATATTACACATTTATTTTCACACAACCTATATGACAGTCTTCCTGCCATATTATCTAGTATATTCAGTACATCCCATACACAATATATTGTTATACTGGTACAACACTTTCTAGAACTGTTATATTTATTTGTTATGACAGTACATGCAAGATTATTACTAACTTGCCTCGTGACGCAGCCTTTGCAGCCTAGCAGCATGGGCTTGCTGGTTCACAGCCTGCTCATCTGCAGCTGTCAGAGAAATACAGTGATCTTTAGCCATTACCTATCCATAGTATACACAAGCTAGGCAATCATTATCTATGTAGTAGAATGTGTACTTAGTGCTGGGCATTGACCATCTGCCTTGATTCTTGGATCCATTGCTCCAAGAGATTCCCCCCTCCGCCGCTTCAGGTCAGCATGGTGATGCCTGACCTGCTTACCAGTCCGTAGGATACCAGTGGCACTGGTGAGGTCACGGGTGAGACTGTCCCAGGCCACCACTTTATACTGAGAGCCCTGGTATTGGCCCTGCAGTAGTCGCTGCTCATGGTGTTTTACCTGGAGCCACACCATGAATATGAACTCCTGGATGCCCCAGTGCTGTGCTCTAAATCAAGTGCCTTCCCCAACTCCAGACATTCTGCCTACAGTAGGGAGCTGCAACCAGTTATGGGAAGTATTCGCACCTGTGGGGTTTAAATATGCCCGATTTCCCACACTTTCCCATGACTGGACGGTTTTGAAAAGGCTAAGCTATGGGCACACCTGCTTACCTAATGTTGGCATTGCTTAAAGGGGTATACCATGGGGCAGAATGAGTTAGCCGGCCTACACATTTCTTACACCAAGTAAGTTGAGCTGTGCAATGCTTAGCATTGATTAATATTTAATTAGCATTATAATTTCCTTTTGGCACTGATTTATTATTCATTACATGTGATATTTGTGTCTGGTATCCGTGATTCATGTGTACGTACACAGTATGGGGTCCTGGGGACTTCAACACTTTATTACAATAACACCTCACATCTGGCCTTACTGCAGTACTCCACTTCACATATTTATGTTATGTAGCAGGTTATACAACATCACACTGTGCATAGATTCCTTTCACATGTTCAGTTTGATTTTCCTATGGTGAGAATTTGTTTGTTGAAACTGCAATCCTATGGTCTACTATGATGGCTTTGTGGTTAGCTGCTGTGACCCTAGTGTAGAGGATTTTTGGGTTTGAGCCTTGTAGGGGCTGTTTAGTTTGTTGCTGGGCAGAACACTGGCCGTTGGATACAGAGTGATTCATAGGTTCATAGGTTGGTACTAGATTATTGGTAATAGGGCCTATACAAGCATAGCCATAACAATTCCCTGGCTATTTCTTCCCAGAATATTTACTTCCCCTGGTCTCCTGTCTAGCAGGGTGACTGACGTGATCCCCGGGGTGAATTTCCTATTTCCCATCCAATCATCAAGGTTCCTTTTGAAGAGGGCCAGAGAGGTGCTCAGCTTGACATGTATGGGCAGTCTATTCCACAGTATGAGTAGTCTCTGGGTCAGGAATCTATCCCTCCAGCATGTTTTGTCCATTGCGATGACCATGTTTAGATCCCTGGAGTGTGTTGCTCTGATGGATTGGGATTTCTTTAAGTGTAGCATGTCCAACAGCACTGGGTTAGACATGGCATTGTATGTTAAGCAGAGATCACCTCTGAGTAGGTGACATGAGAAAGAGTATAGCTGGAGTTTTTTTAGATGGTCAGCATAGGGCATCTGCTTTAGGCCTGTGATATTTTTAGTGAGGTATGTCTTTGGCCTTTCCAGTTGTTGCAGATGTCTTGTGAGGTACATACCAAATGGGGTGTTGTACTCTATAATGGGTCTAATGAGGAATGAGTACAGTGGGACAATGACCTAGTTTTTCGGGATGAAAAGCCATTAGTGATGAGGTGTGCCACATACAAGGATTTCCTGACTTTTGTGGTTATGGGGTTATCGAAGGTGAGACCACTGTCTACCTGTGGCCCTAAGCCCCTTATCACACTTTTGGTGTTTAGTGTACTGCCACTTATGTGGTATTTCATGGGTACATGGTTTTTCCCAAAGGGAATAACTATACATTTCTTTGCGTTGAGCTTGAGTCCATGGCTTTGTCACCAATCATCTGTTTCTGTACGGCTCTTTTGTAGAATATCCACATCATTTGGGGATTCAATAATGGCTCCCAATTTGCAGTCATCTGTGAACTTTGTTAGCCAGAGTCCCTTACTGCTGGCCTGTACTTCAGAGAAGTAGATGCCAAACAAGCGTGGTCCCAGGACTGAACCCTGAGGTACTCAGCTTGTCACTTGTCTGGAGCTGGATTTTGAGTTGGCTACTTTTACAGTGTGGGTTCTGTCAGTAAACCAGTTGGCAACCCATCAAGTGATGCAGAAATTAATGCCCAGCTTAGTAAGTTTATTTATAATTCCAGAGTGGGGGATGGTGTCAAAGGCCTTGGCAAGGTCCAGATAGGCTATGTGGACCGCCTTACCCTCGTCCACAGCTCTGGAGACTGATTCAAAGAAGTAAATCAGGTTGAGGAGACGAGATCGGCCCTTTACAAAAACAAACTGGGTGGGGTCCAATGTTTGAGGGTTGCCAATGACTTTGTTTAGAAGTTCCATGATAATGCGTTCCATGGCTTTGCAGACCAGGCTCATCAGACAGGCAATTTAAAGCAGTTGTAAGCGGGTTTGCATGTGTTTATGTGGCGGTAAGCAATGCTAACTTCCGGTTACAGTGTCTTATACTCAGTTAGCTTCTACATTGCTTAACCTGTGTAGGCAGTGCTTATCCCATCGCAAACACACTTAAACAGGCTTACTAGTGCTTACATATGCTTACTACTGCTTATTTGTGCTTAAACCTGATTACTAGTGCCTTATTCATTATGACCCTGACACTTCACATGTGCATTTCCTGCAGTACTGCAGTTCATAAATATATGTTATTTGGTGGGTTTTGCAACAAAAATATTGGTTATAATGTGCTTTGCCATGTAAAACAGACTGTGCTGCAATGGGACTCGAACGCCTACTCATTAGGCGAATGGTCTGCCCACTACACTATTGCTTTGCTGCTTCATTTGCATATATCTTCCTTGTTATCCTCTTTAGCCTTTTAAGCTGCTTTAACTGTAGCTAAGCGATGGGCACACTCGTGCATCTATGGTTAGCTGTACTCAGATTTAAAAAAATAAAGAGGTTTCTCCATTTAATTTTTATGTACAGTTGCTGTTGTACACATGGGGAACTGTTGGTGGGGATATGCGGACACCTATGAGCGGTCTTGCTCATTTCTTACCACTTTCTGCTGTTCTACATTGCAGCGGTGTGTTTATTCTGAGAGCTCTTGTTTCAGACACTCCCCCTCCACTCGTACACACTCTGTGTAAGCCTAGGAGCTCGGGCAGTGCGCCTTATAACTATGCATGGTGCGCTGCTGTCCTGCTCCTAAATGGGAACTTCCTTGCAGAACTAAGATAGTCTGGCACAGAAGTGTAGTAAATCCGGGGGAATGTCTCAACCATATTAATTTCTAGTCTCCAAAAACTAAATAACATGACATAAAATATATGTAGATTTTACACACACACACACACACACACACACACACACACACACACACACACACACACACACACACACACATATATATATATATATATATATATATATATATATATATATATATGTGTATATATATACTTAGTTTGTATGAAGTTTCAGTACTACGAAATCCACTTGGTCGAACCCAGTTGGTTAAAGTACCAAAACTTTGAAAACGTACGGAGATCACAATACAGCGCAGAATGGGAGTATTCCCTTTTCCTCGCTGTAGTGCGATCTCTGAGTTAGTATATTTAAGTTAGGGGTGTGGGGGGTGCATGAGGGCTTGCCCCCCCCCCCTGTAAAGCATGTTTTCTGTGTGTTTTTTTTTTAGTCAGCCGATCCGGTGACTAAGCTTCAGCATCTACTTTGTTTGTTCGATGTAATGTACTTTTGAACAAAGTAGATACATATATATATATATATATATATATATATATATATATATATATATATATATATATGGGTCCCCTTCACATGGTCGACAGTTCATATGATTGACACTATTTGGTGACAGTTCATTTGGTCGACAAGCAGATTTGCCCCTTCCCCAATGTTGTGCAACCCTGGAGTTGATATATATAGTTGGGGAGGGGTGTGGGGGTGAAGCCCCCACCTACAATGCTTGTCGATCAAATGAACTGTCGACCAAATAAACTGTCGACCATATGAACTGTCGACCATGTCAGGTAGACCCATATATATATATATATATATATATATATATATATATATATATATATATATATATATATATATATATATATATATATATATATATATATATATATATACTGGATTCACTTTATATCCCCGAAATACTGAAATATCGAAATTCAGTATTTCAAGGCTATAAAGTCAAAACCTGAAAATAATGAAAACTCAGAAGTGTGAAATTCAAAATCTCGCACACTGGAGATATTGAATTAGCTCTTCTACTCCACACACACACACACACACACACACACACACACACACACACACACACACACACACACACACACACACACACACACACACACACACACACACGCACACACACACCTTTCTCCCCACACACAAACACATGCTGCCTACTACATAAAAGGGGTGGAGGCAAGCCTTCCTAGCACCCCCCTACATCCCCCACTACTTAAATATTCTAACTCCGAGGTTGCACTACATACAAACACACACAAAACACCACCATACAAGCTACATTCTCATCGCGCACACACATCACAGGAACAAAACACACTAACATACACCACATCCCCTACCCAAAACACTTAACAAATAAACACTTACCTAAATCCACAACCACAGTGAAACACCGAAAGTGCTAATTCAAAATCTCCGGTGTGTGAGGTTTTGAATTCCGCACTTCTGAGGTTTCATTGTTTTCAGGAAACCACTTTATGGACTCGAAATACTAAATTTCGATATTTCAGTATTTCGAGCATCTAAAGTGAATCCATATATATTATATATATATATATATATATATATATATATATATATATATATATATATATATATGCATACGTGTTTAAAGCACTTTAAAACAAAAAGGAATAGTTAACTGCAAGCCATGATTTTTAATAAAGCTATCCCACTCCTCTGTCCAAGTTGGTAGAATATAGGGACACAAATGTAACAGAATGTAAACTGTAAAGGGTGAAATAGAAGGCCATGTTTTTTTTTAACAATTTTGTGTAACATGACTGAATCATCTACAGCCATATTTTACATAATTGAGTGGATAGACCAGCCATGGTACACAGTCTGTGATCCGTGTTATCCTAGCTTGAGGATACTGTGCACTACAGTAGATTCCCAAAGTGGTTAGTCTATACAACTTTTCCCTGTATAAGACAATGGGCCGGATTTACGAAAGCTTGCACGGAGTTGTAGAGTGGTGTAAAACGTCAAACAGGCAATATGTCTGCCGTGCGATCCAGGAACAGCCAGCAGGGGCATGCATGAGAGCTGCTAAAGCTACTCTTGCATGGACAGTGTCATGGTATGCAAATTACCTCATTTGCTGGTAAAAGCTATGCAAATGAGGTACATTTGTGATCCAGGAAACACTAACCTGTCCGTGGAAGATTAGTGTTATATGCAGAAATGTACTCCGTTGGTAACGGAGTACCGTTCTGCAAATAGCTAAACGGAGCTATGACAGCTCCAAATAAAGGATGCATACAGTTGAGGATGCATGCCAATGGCCAAATATAAGGCCATTGGCATTTATAAATGTTTAAAAATATAAAAATCTAACATTTTTTCCCCAATCTCTGATGTTTAAGCATAGCGCAACATCGCACAAACGTGCTGTGCTTATAAAAACAAGAAAATAATTTAAAAAAGCCAAAAATAGGCATTTTCACTAAAAATAAAAAGTTCACTGCCAGCCAACTGAATAAACGCTCCATTACTAAAATGTTAAAGAATATAAAACGTAGCAAAATATGCAAAAGAAACGGAGCGAAACAGGTAGTCTTCTTGAATTAAAAAGAAAATAAATATTTATTCATGAATGATTAGTGCTTTCGCTTAGGAGCTTCTTCAGATTAATATAACATCCTTAGTAAAACTAAAACAATATATATAGACATTTAAATTATTCAGACCAATCAAATGAGTAAAATAATTACTGCATTTAAAGGCATATACTATATGCATACTCAAACCTCATTTATACAGACACATCTAGCCTTATGAAATAACAGCTATAAACACTCCACATGAAATTTCAGTAAAATGCATTTAGGCCTCAGAATATAGAAATATGTACTTTAAAAATCTATACTATTCATTTAATATAAAAATAATGCTCCATAAAAAACTACTATAAAAGTACATTCGTTGTCATACAAAAATGAATCTGAAAACTCTGATACTAATGTATAGTACTATCTTAAAAGGCTCAAATTTCATTCATAAATAGATAAATACTAAAAATATATACATAAGTATTTTATTTGATATTTCTACGTTTTTTCAATAAGGGCTTAATTGATGCCCTTTCATTTAAGCCCTTACCTCTATCCGCTCTCAATATAACAATCCAGTTGTTCTCCCTCTACTCCGTGTGATTTCTAATATCTCCCTCACGTATATTTGATGGAATGACTTCTAAGGATCTAAATGTAAAGCGGTGTGTATCACCACAACACATAATATGTTTAGCTAAAGCGTTATGCTCTAGATTTTTTCTAATATGATAGATATGATCTATTCGTTTTGCCAACATAAAAGGAGCAGCAGGTCTCGCATACAGCTAGATATACAAGATTAGATGTTCTACAATTGGCTATTGCTAATATTATAAATTTCTTTTGTAAGTCAGGATGAAGGAAGTATCTAGAGGTGTCTATATATGTACAAAAATTACAGTTCCCACATGGTCTAGTACATCCATCATTTGAATAATCTTTCTTGTTATGTGGATAGCATAACAATCTCTTCAAATTTCTCTTATTTCTATATAGGAACCGTGGCTGTTCACCAACTATCTTTTTAATGTCCTCATCTGCTTGCAAAATAGACCAATTCTTACAAATAATGTCCCTAATTTCTTTATTATCAGAGGTGTAAAATGCTGGAACTTTGACAACGAAATGTGTAGTTAGAATATTTATTATTTATTTTATTTTATTTATTTTACATTTGTTGACCGGGCTAGTCCAGCTGGATATATGTCCATTTTCAGTGGAGGCCCAGGGAGAAAAGCTCCGATATTACAAATAATTCACAGAAACGGTCAATATGCCTTTGTCTATTAGGTATAGCAGGACCAAAATATGGTGCTGCCATATCATTACGCAAGGTGGGAACCTCCCTCAAATGTTCACTTATTTCATGGTCCCTATAACCTCTGCTTAGAAATTTTTCTTTCAATTGATTTAGTTCTTCCGAAAAACCATTGTCTGAGGGATTAAGTCTTGAGGCCCTCATACCTTGGCCCTTAATGATGTTTCTAAATACATATGTTGGATGCATACTAGATCTCATCAATAAAGAGTTACAATAACATGACTTCCGGTATACTCCTGTATTAATCAGGCCTTCAGGTAGCTTCTCTATATATAAATCCACGTAGTCTATTCTAGAGCTGGACCATTCCATAGTAAATTTTAAATACTCTGTTAAATTATTCATCTTACAAAGGAACAAATCAAACTGCTGGCCATTCCCATTCCACAAAATAAAGAGATCATCGACAAATCATCGATAAAAGACAACATGTCTCTTGAACTCTTCAACTAAAAACAGGCAGGTCTCCTCCCAGTGTGCCAAGAACATATTAGCATAACTGTTGGCACATGGGGTCCCCATGGCCACACCATCCTGCTGGATAAATATTGTATCATTAAATATAAACAGGTTATTCTCCAGGATCAGTTCCAGAAAATGGGTGACAAGTTCTATCTGAACAAGGGGATATCCACTATGTTCCTTCAAATAATCAGATATGTATTGAATACCTACATCATTCCGTATGATGGTAAACAATGATTGTACATCAAGTGTAACTAAAGGAAGATCTTGAATATTACTGACTTCTTTCAGGCAGTCATAAAGCTCCATCAAAAACTGTTTGGAATCCTTCAGCACATACTTATCTTTGTTTAAAATTGGTCTCAGATGTTTTTCAACATACACAGATAGGTGCTCAGTAAGCCAACCACCTCCCGCTACTATTGGTCTCATAGGTGGATCAATAGTATTCTTATGAATCTTCGGGAGACCATGTATTGTGGGTATAAGGGGATTCTTAACTGCCAAATATTCAAAGAGCTCTTTGGTTATAATACCCCCTTTATATATATCTAATAGCGTATTAGTAACATGTTGCATAATATCATGTGTTTCTTCTCTGGTAATAATCTTATAGAACTTATCACTCAACAAATTCTCCATGGATCTAATATATTGTGAAGTATCCATAGCTACTACCCGACCTCCCTTATCAGCAGGTCTGACTATAATGGAGTCATCTGATTGTAAGTATTTCAAGAACATTCTCTCCTTGCAGCTCAAATTATCAGATCTATTCTTCTTCTTCTTATGGATCTTAGTAGTATCAAAATACTTGAAAAATTCATCCTCTGTTAACTTCAAGTATGCTTCAACTAACGGATGGTTCAATGGTACAAAATGGCTAAGATTTCTGAATCCTTGTGAATTATCTGTATTAACAGTCCTAGATTGACTTTCATTATCCCCATACAATAACTTAAGCATAACATTTCTACAGAAAACCTTAAGATCCATAATGTAATCTGTTAAATTACTACTACTGTTGGGAATAAAATTTAGCCCTTTAGACAATAAACTCTCTTCGTCTGAAGAGAGTACATAAGAAGAAATATTGAATTTACACCCCATCAGACTATCAAAAAAAATGTGGGGGAAAAGAATGCATCATTAGTATTCAATATTTCTTCTTATTTCTTCTTATGTACTCTCTTCAGATGAAGAGAGTTTATTGTCTAAAGGGCTAAATTGTCTAAAGGGCTAAATTTTATTCCCATGCAACCCTGTAGGTGAACAGTGTGCATTACTAAAGGATTATGCAGCTGGGACAGTGTTAACCTTAGAATGCAAACCGATGACAGCAACAACAGCATCACCCACAGCACAGTGTCAACCTGTGTCATACACACACATGCGTACTCAAATTCCAAATGTGTGTAGTACAATGCATACTGGCCACCAATAGAAACTATGGAGTGTTAACACTGGCCAATACAGGGCATGTCACCCTGCCCATGTGTCCAATATGCATGTACATGCAGACAGTGTACCTCCACCATGTTCACAAATGGACAGCTGCAAACCTGTGTTGCACACACCCCACACTTACTGTCCACTGTATAACGCATGCTGACACAACTACACACATCAGCCAAGTGGCACATGGGCAAACAAAACACAATTGGAATAAACACTGGTGAAAACAATACAACATTGCTAATTACAGCTTTAATGCATCATGCCTGCTCAGCTACACCTTCAAGGATATCATTACACTTTACTGCTGACAACATGCTACACATCCAACCATTGCTATACTTTATTAATGTCACCCTGTGCATCAGCACCATGTTAGCCTGTTCCTGCCTCAATGTTACAGATGACAGGAGGTGGCACAGGTTTCATCATATGCACAGGGTGTGTTGTTGGTTTGCCAGAGGTCTACACCGAGTCACAAAATCGACATGTGTGTGTGAGTGTTTGTGTGAGGGCCATGAGTACTGTTATGGGCCAATGTGATGTAATGTGTACGGGTATGTTTTTGCCCTAGGTTTCTGGTTTATGTGTGTGTGTCTGCATGCACACAGTTCCACCATGTGGCTGCCATATATGGGGATTTGTGGGACAGCTACAGACTGTATCTGGCAGGCTTTACAGATCACCGTCTCTGGCCATGGATACGGAACCTGTGCCTGGCAGGGGTGCTACAGACAGCATCAGGTACTAATCCAGATTGGGTACTATCCAACAAGGTTGACATATGTCCAGTGGATCCAGGTCCCTGCTGGGACTGGCCAGAGCCACGTGCATGTGGTCTGCTAGGACGGTCTATGGACAGCCCCCTCCAACATTGCTGGGGCTGGGGCTGGTACTGGCACTACGGGAGTGGCTGTGACTTGCTGGACATCCACGGAGACCTCCAGCTGCTGATGTTGCTGGCATACGTCCATGTCGACATCTCAACCATCCCACACTGTCCTGATACATGGACATGACATTGTGGAGGACATCCAATGTCTTACCCCAACGTCTATCAATGACCTCAGTGTAGTTACATATGGCACCTGCTAGGTCATGGATACTGTCATTTACAGAGGTGTAATGAGCCCTTTGTGCCCTTAGCCCCTGTCTGGTGTACCACTCCATTTGTGTCTGTGCCTCCATGACAGCCTGGAACATGCATGTGGTAGAAAGAGGTGTGGCACGTCTGCCAGGGGCAGAATGACCAGCAGTGCTCTGATGAGAACCCCTGGGCATCTGCCTATGTGGTACCATTCCAGACATCTGTCTATGGCTGCTGTGTCCTGATACATGTGCCATAGATACCACACTCTCCTGGCCAGTGCCAACCGTACATTGTCCCTCAGCTAAGGGCAATGGTGATGATGGATGTACAGTCAGTATGACTGTGTGCATGGATGGGGTGGAGACTTGTGTACTGTCAATTGGTGGCCCAACAACAGACCCTGACAAACCTGCCTGTGCCTTAACACACCTATCCTCATCATCACTGTCTGTCTCAGTGTCATCAGGTTCCCTGCTGTACTGAACCAGCTCCACCTCAGCACCTGTGAGAGGAAAACAGGAAACACTCTTTAAGACCTGAACATGACTTCAGACCACATGCACACATGCGCACATGCACACCTGCACATGTGCACACATGCACACGCACGCACATTCACACATGCGCACATGCATACATGCACACATGCACACATGCGCAAATGCACACATGCACATATGCGCACACACAAAACTAGGCTCCTCCCTAAAGCAGACACACACAACACCAGCAATCACAGAACATACACAATAGCAGGTGATGGTGTGGTACAGTATCACAAGCAAAACAGTCATATCACACATGTCAGCATGCAGGACATGTGTGGCACAACAGCATGCAGTTCAAGTGTAGTCAATCCTTGTTACTAACAGTATACATGGCATTGATGCATGTGTTTTGTTATTAGGTGATGGCCTTCCCCTGGAACACAATGCATACATGGGCAAAAAATTGCTGTGCAGGTATTCATAACCCTGTAATGTACTGTGTACCATAACTCACAGGTGTACATACCATTGCTGGATGTGTATCTGTGTGTCAGATAGGTATCCAATGATGATTACAGCCTCTGTGTCTTTAGCAAATAAATGTGGACACATTTTTAGCACATGTATGATGAGTATTCACACAACATCATCAGTGGTGCATGGATAATTGATGGAATACCATTCGGCCACATAACCAATGTACGGTACTTATGGTGAGTGTAGATCATATTGCGGACATGCCAGTCTCATCCATGACATGGCATGCTAAAACACAACTGCATATGTAAACACTACACATACCCAATATGTGTCATATGACCTAGCCACTCAATAGCATCATAAGACATATATGTGTCAGTTGTGCAAATGGTGATTGGTATGCATACAGTTTAGAGGTGCATATGTGTGCACACATGCATCATTATGGTGGGTAGCAATGACAGCTATGTGTAGTACTGTGGTTACAATAACTGGTTGGAGTATAGTACCATAGGCCATCATCATGAAGCATCAGGTGGTCACTCAAGGCTACAAATGTTTCCCAAACCAGCACTAATCATGCTGTGCCGGAACTGTACTATCTTGGCTAAATTCACCATTTCACAACCAGTTGTTACTTGAGTTTGTAAGGAGGCCAATAAGGGGCATTCCCTGACATGAATGTGTAGTGTGTTGCGGAGTGTTTAAATGCCCCAGGATAGGCCTCTACACCTCAGGTATATTATGTGTAATGTGTGGATAAGAGTTTGGATACTGGAGTGTGTCTTTACAGAGGGTTTGGGAATCCTTTATGTGCAGCATGTTAAAATGCTCTGTGTATGACATAGATGTGTATGTTATGTGCATGTTGAGTACCAACTGTGCCTATCCAATGGTCACTACAGTCTAGCCACATTTGTTTGAGATGGTCTGGGTATTGCATGTGTTTGAGGCAGCTAATCACATTAGTGAGATGTGCGTGCTCTTACACCAAACATGAATAGCATGCATTATGGGTAGGTGTGTTACATGTGTACATGGCCTACACCTTAACTATGACATGCACTTTTTATTTACAATAATAAATGTAGAACACACTCACCAGCATCTGTCCACTGCCTTGATGTCACCCCAGATTGACCTACATAGAAATGAGACAGTTTGTCAGTGGCCACAACTGTAGCATTGCTACTGTGTATTTGCAATCTTACAGTACAACAGTTTACATTCACAGGGCTACAGATTATGTTCCAAATGATCAGTATTGCACAACAACAGGCTCCACATCATTGAATGACACACTCCACATCTCACATATGCATGATCTACCAATACAGATAACAGTAGTCTACAGATATGCCATGTTACCTGCATGCTCCATGTGTGCGTGCTGGGTGGCTCCAACCACTATCATAGTGTATGTCTGCTGCTGTTGTTGTTGGGCAGGTGTCACCAGGCTCATGAGCAACTCCTCCACTCTGGTGAGGGGGGGTGGATACTAAAACCACCTCCTGTTGCAAGCTGTTGTCTATGCACATCAGCGGCACGCTGATGGACATTTCTAAGAAGATCACTGCAGTGGTGGTGTACCTGCTCATATTTCCAGTTATGCAGGTCTACCTCATTGACCCTACGGACAACATTTTGCCACATTGCAGTACGCTCCTGCTGGTCCTGGCTGGTTCATGAGAACATGAGACGGTAGTGCTGAATCATATTGCTAGTAATGATATCATCTTCAGAACTGCTGTAACTCTGGTTCTTGCGATGGGCCATGATCCCTGGAAGACATTAATACAAAAATATGTCTGAGCAAGTCATATGACACATTTAACATTATACAGTACAGACATCACTGAACTGCCATATATAGCAACCTATAAACTAACCGAGAGTGAAACACTGTAATTGCCACTTATCACTTCTCACCCCACAACTGCTTGAAAGTGCCTTGCTCACTCTCTATCTAATTAACCATATTCTGCACAGCAACAAAATAAAATCACTATATAAGACTATACAAGAATACCTGGCACACTGTATGCAACACAATACACCACCTAGCCACTGCAGATATATATCAAGCTGATGTGTAAAGAAATATATCATCCATCACAATCAGTGTAAGGTCCAGTAAATGTATTACTGTTATACCACACAACTTGTTAATGCCAAAAACCATGGCCAAAATATGTGCACAATTGGGAATATAGGTCACATACTGCTGTAGTACACTATGAATGTTGCTAGCGCGCAGTTATATGTTTTACCACACATATGTCAATGGACATGTTACAGACATACCCACACACACATCAGACATAATTACAGGACACAAAGGTATGACAACCCAAATAAGTTTCAGTGTGTACTATACAGTGCTGTGTGTCTGTACTAACACAACCTTAATCTTGAGAAATGTAATCTGTGATGAATACAGGGATCACACAAAACAGTGGATGCAAGCAATGTGGACATACACCATACTTTGCTGTACAGGCCCAGAGCTTCAAGTAGTACTACAGTACACACAGGATTTGCATTCAACATCAGTACCAATCAATAATCATAGATGTAGTGCTTTATTCTCCAATGACACACCCTAGTTAAAACCAAGGGACTTAATCACACTGTACGCAATAGCACTCGTTCTGCCTAGCAACAGAATACACAGCTTTTGCTAGGATCAAAGCAAGGACCCATAATACCATAACATCAACAGTTTCCCACTAAGCTATCCCACAGATACATATCTTTGATGTATTCACAAACATATTGACCATCACAGACAGTCAACAGTACAGAGAATCTATTGCAACAAGTAGATGTAGGTGTGTATGTGTATATCTGAGTAAATATATATATATATATATATATATATATATATATATATATATATATATATAAATATACACATCCATTTGTCTACATATACATATATATGTAGGCACATATACATTTCACCTTTCATAGTGAGAATATCAATTATACAAAGGATGTAAGGTGTACAGTAATGTAATAAAATCGCACAGTCTTGGGGTAAATGCATTGAAGGTGTTCACAGTCCAGGTATCTTTAGCAGGTCTTACTGGCTTCAACATTGCAAACTGAACAAACCACCCACAGTATTTAACAACCACATGTCATATACCAGCACCTTATGCTGTCTTGTTTGTCACACACTAAAACCTACATACAAATATGCGCATACTAACCTTCACCAACATATATATCTCCCCCCTTCACAAACAGTTGCAATATGTCCCGTGCTCTATGCACATATACAGATGTGAATATATATGACACATATATATTTCTCCGTATGTGTGTGGCATACACACACAAGGTCCACACTGTTGTAAGTCCCTGGACCTCACAGATGAACTGTTGGGCATTGCTGCAACACAAACAGGTGTCACATATGAACACACGCTAACATTAGGGGGGTTATATATGGCAACAGATGCTAGATAAGCATACTAGACTGCTACAGCACTTGCCAATGCTAAGCTACACTTTAATATGACTATCATGCATATGTTGTTCTGTCACACCCATGTTTATATAATGATAGCGCTAATCCCCACAACAGCCATTGGCCACACTACTGTACAAAACACAGATAGCATGGATCAGATCTTTGACATTTAATGCTGAGCTACACATTTCACAGGTATGCCCCACTGCCCACAGGTACACACAGTATTGTCCATAGCAGTAGTTAAGCAGAACATATGTGCATAAAGAAGTACTGCTGACACATATTAATGGTTCACATTATGTAGACTATTCTTCAATAACATCTACTACATGCCAGTAAATACATATGTGTCACATACCCTTCCTTTGTATGATTTGGTAATATTTCTTTTTCCTTTTCTCTGTCTTTCTCTCTCTCTCTGTCTCTCTCTCTCTCTGTCAGTCTCTGCACTAGAGTGATTGAGTTTGTTGGCAGAGATTGCAGCTTGCTTTTGTAGGAGTTTGCACATGAGCATGTGATGGCCTCTGCACCAATTAGTGGCCACCATTTGCTAATTGCATGCAGCCTGCTTTGTAGTAATTGCAGTAATCACTGTCATAGCAACCCAGTACTATAAATTGCTGACTCATGTAGGTGTGGCCCTTTCAGCTTTCCAAGATGGAGATCATCCTTGTTTGGTGTGGACATCATTGTTTAAGACAGAAGGTTGGTATAGTTCTTATATCAGAAGCCACGGGTGTGGCCAGAGATTTACATTTTGTACTCAGACCTAATGTTGCTGCTTCCAGTATCCACTTGTCAGTGTAGAAATGTACTCACCCCTCAAAATGCTACCCCAAGATACATGGAAAGATGTACATTCTTTTCAACTGTTACAATTAACTGCCATACAAAGCTAGTTATAGAGATGTATTAATTTGGCACAAGAATTGTTTGTGAACTGCTATACTGTGAATATTCATTTACTCAGTTCTAAACAGTTTGTGCTTTTTTAGTGTTGACATTAGCACAAGCTGCTCAGTAAAACTGGACACATTTCAGTACTGTGAGTATGCTTACCTACATCCTTGGTAGACCCTGCACACACAGGTATATTCTACATTTGGGTAGGGTTGCAAAACTACAGAGAGCGTAAGTAGTATTGTGTGGATTTTATCTTGCTGGACTTATAGGGTTGCTGTGTACATGTTAGTTTATCAAGGCAAGTAGTCTATCTGCGTAACTCCCAACTGTGGACCTATCCAAATGATAGCCAGAGAATAGCCTGTTATTTTTTGTCTGTGCACCACACAGGTCTTTTCAGCAATAGAGCAATGGCATTGTTACAGTTGGTTGCTACCAGTACATGGCTACATCCATTTGTATTTCAGTGTTGTATTCCTACGTAAGGGTATGCTTCCGAAACTCCTTCCAAAGTTATTTGCACAATATGTAACAGCAGAAAGGCTGATATGCCTCTGTGTTTCTGCCTCTGCCAGACCTCTCATACAATCAGGTACATATTTGAACAGACTCAGGGAAAAGTCAAGAAAAAGTCAGGGACCATCAGGGACACCTTTAAAATATTATTGCCATTAAGTTGAGACATTGAGAGAATCAGAGCATATGAATTAATACACCTTTTATGAAGTAAAATAAGTGTATAACTCTTAATTATTGTCATTGTTCATTAAGTGTAATTCACCACATTTCTGGCCAAAGTCAGTAGTTTTTGGAGGGATTCAGAGGGACAGAGCTAAAATTTGTGTCAAAATCAGGGACATCCCTGAAAATTAGGGACAGTTGGGTGGTATGGCCTCTGCCCTAAACAGATATGCCAGTGTTTGTCCTGCTGTGATTCTGTATGGGGTTGTAAAGTGATGGTGTAACATTATTTCCTGCTAGAATGACTGCTTCTCTTATCACAGCCATGTAATGTAATTCCACAACAACTGTTGGTCAACATCCACAGAACAAGTTGTGTGTTATGGTATTCCTAATTTTCATTTACATTCACTCATTCTGATGCATGATATAATTATTTAAGCACCAACCTGATGTATATGTACTGCGGCTTAGTGGTACTTCATGTTGTGTAGTGTGTGCATGTTCCGGGGTTCGAGACTTATAGAGGTGTTTTATTTTGCTCCTGAGCAGAACAAAGGCCCTCACATACAGAGTGACTAAGGCACTTTTAAGCTTGTAAGTGGGTTTGTGTGGGTTTACGCATTTCTGTGCATTGCTTAGCCAAGCACAAACAAGTGCAAACCTGCGCAAACCCGCTAACTACAGCTTAATAGTGCTTACTCCCCCCCCCGTGCTCATTTCTTTGAAAGAAAAGAAAGATGGGGAGATAGGATAGTGGTGAAAAAGGGGCACAAAGAGGGAAAGACAGTATGGAAAATAGCTCGGGATGTGCAGGATGGGTGTAGGGAAGGTCCATAGCTGCCCATTTCTTCAACAGCAACAGCTGTGCATATGCAATAAATTTGGAGGCAAATATGAAACCTTCAACCCCTGAGAGAGGGGTAAGGGCAACAAAGTATGTTGCAATGCCAATTAAATAACATTTCATGTGCCCAGTGGACATGTGCACAAAATGGGCAGCTATGTAAGTATGTAAGGGGCGTAATTTTTTTTTTGGGAGCAGATTGCCCTTTTTTTTTTTTTTCAGGTGAGAGTGGAATGTGGGGTAGGGGAATTAGGTATATTTGGGGAGGTAGGTTAGGGAGGTAAACAGACAAGACAAACAAGACACATACAGGGGCAGTATATGACATGTGGTGGTTGAACACCTTTGATGGGTAGGGATGTTTGGAAATCGCAAGCCCATGAGCCCACAGATGGAAACAGTGGGACTGAGGTCCCCACCCATGGGCAGTCACCACTGCACCTTCACGGCCCAGAGAGTGGCAGTGCTGGGGACTGTGTAGGAGCGGCAGGCTGACCCAGGAGGTGCACCACTCAGGCCTCAAGCTGGCGTAGAGGTTCTGCAACAGAACATTCAATCTCTCTACGCACCACAGCCTGGACCGTTTGAAGGCTGATAGGTGCCCCTACTCCACCCATGCTTGCACAGGGGGGCCAAGCCCCATCCCCTGCAGTGCTTCCACCCAAAGGTGGCACAGGGCCAATGGAGGAGGACGTCCCAGGCTGGGCACCAGATCTGCTGGTGCCAGGTGCCATGGCCAGCTGAGGTGGGACAGGTGGGTCCGCTGGGACCGGCCTTCCCATACGAACTATGTTTGTAGAGTTTAATAAAGATATGGGTTAGTAATAGTCAACAGCATTCCCAATTAGTTATAACAGCATGCAGAAGTATTCCCATTAACCCAACACATCAGATTTTCAACAGTTGAAAGGCAAGCATAACACATGCATATATAGAACAATAGTGGACATTACAACAGCATGCAGGTTGAATTGATGGCAACAGGCCACCAATATTGTGGTATTTTAACAGGGCACATATATAAAAATTAATGCATATATTTATAAACCAATAGGACATATGTCCCAACAAATGTTTTGAGATTAGACATACCAATTGAGGTGTGGAATTGCATTTTTTATGCACATACAGTAGGGTGGGAAAAGATAGCTCAGTTAACAACTTATATATCCTTCTAGTTTTCACTACATTCCTATTAACTGCAGTTATATGTCCCTTACATGTATTATTACACTACCCAATGTCCTTATATTGTGCAATTGGATTTTGCTAGATCATTATATACATGAGCTGTATCTTACATACAAACTGTCCAAGATGCAGATGTTACTGCAACATATTTTGAGAGTTGCTCACACACACTACTGCTAAGATGGTACACTGATAGATCTACTTTCATATAATTATCTAGATATGTTCAGGTGAAAGTATCAGTTATATGTTAACAGCTCCCTACATTTTTGGCAGCACGTTGACATTTCTGGGGAACACAATACCAAGCTACTCATGTGCCAGATTAACCTGTATATGCTGGCCATGAACCAACAGTTGAGGGCTGTACATATGCATACAATCTACTAGCACTCCCTTCATCCATGTTATATGGGCCTACCCAAGTGTGGGTTGACACTGCTTAGTACAACACTACTATTTGTAGAATGCAACAGAACAACAACATATCAAAAAAATGACACAGACGCACTCCATGAATCATACATTTATTAAAGGATTATTACACCTTTATTTATTGGGTTAAAAGACTTTTTGAAGGCTTTCTCATTTATTTTATATATCAGTACATGCAGAATAATTACTAACCTGCCTGATGATGCAGCCTTTACAGCCTATCTTCATGGGCTTTCTGGTTCATAGCTCGAACACCTGCAGCTGTGAAGTAAATGCAATGATATTGAGACATAACTATCCATAGTATAGACAAGCATAGCAATTCTTAACTGCTTAATATAATGGCTATTTACTCAGTACTGGGGCATTAGACATTGTACGGGATTCCTGGATCCACTGGTCCAGTTGATCCTCCCTACATCGCTTCAGGTCAGAATAATGGTGCCTGACCTGCTCAACAGTCTGAGGAACACCAATGGCACTGGTGAGATCACGGGCAAGACTGTTCCAGGCCTCTGTTTTATATTGAGTACCCTGGTACTGGCCCCGCAGGAGTCTTTCCTCATGATTGTGGACAAGGAGCCAAACCATTACTTTGGACTCCTCGATGCCCCAGCGTTGCACTCTAAATCGAGTGCCTTCTCCAACACCGGCCATGCTGACTGCAGAAGGAAACTACAACCAGTTATAGCAAGTATTTCCACCTGTGGAGCTTAAATATGCCTCATTTCCCACACTTATTTGTGATTGGCCAGTTTTGGAAAAACTCAGCTGTAGGCATGCCTGCTTAGCTGATGTTGACAATGTTTAAAATTCCTTTGATAGATATGTGTCTGTTGAAAGTGCATGTTTATGAAGTGCTGTCATGGCTTAGTGGTTAAATACTGTGTCTATAGTGCACAGCATCCTGAGTTCAAGCCCTCTCACTGCTTTTTATTTTCCTACTGGGCAGACCTGACTGGTTAAGGTACAGTAAAGGAGGTGTGGCCGTGCTTAACCAACTTTGCTCAACTTTGCCTGACTTTGCTCAATGTTGCTCGACGTTGCTCAACATTGCTCAACATTGCTCGATGTTGCCCGATGTTGCACTGGTTAGCGCGGTGCGCAGCTACAAGCAAATACGTTGTTGTTGTGCTGGTTAGCACGGTGCGCAGCTACGCGCAATTGTATTTAAATATGCTCAATACTGGTAAAATGTGCTTAGCAGTGCTTTATATTGCTTAAAATAGGGTACTCATGCCTCAGAATGTGTAACCATTTCATCCTTATATATATATAATTTGTCCACTACTACATTTAACATTTCAATGCTTTTTACAAAACGTATACATAAAAAATGTCAGGAAATATTTTTGTATACAGATTTCCAACAGAAAATGTAATGTGCAGTAGTGGGACTCGAACTGAAAATACCTCTTCTTTGTGTGAGGGCTTTAACCACTACGCTATCACTATTTTGCTTAATTTTCATATATTTTTTCTTATTATCCTCTTCTGGTGCCTAAGCTGCTAACTGTAGCTAAGCAATGAGCAAACCCGCACAAACATGTGCAAATATGGGCAGCTATATCGGATGAAAAAAAAAATAAAAAAACTCTTTTTATTTTTAATTTTGCCAGTTGTCTAACATATGGGGAGTGTAGTGTTACATTGTGCACATGTGAGTGGACTCGCTCATGTAACTCAAATTGCGGCATTTCTTCATTGCAGGGGCGTGGATTTTTAGACTGCTCGGCAGTCCGACACGCCCCTTACACTCATCCATGCTCCGTGTAAGCTTTAGAGTTGAGGCAGTGTGCCCTCATTTATATGCATGGCGCGTTACCATCATACTCTTAGACTGGCGCTTCCATATAAGACTAATCTAGTCTTACACAGAAGATTAGTAAATCCAGGGGAATATGTTGAGACTATGCTGCTGCCCACAGCACCATTTATTGGAGAGTTTGCAATGGAAACATTTAGCTTGTTTTTTGGAGGTGGAAAGAACCCCACAGGGGCACAGAGAGTACAAGAAAACTCCAAACAGGCATTGACTGTAGGTCAGGACTGAACCTTGTACATTATGCATCAGAGGAAAAGACTGTAATCATTAGGCCAACTTATCTCTGAAGATAAAATCTGCAAGATAAGGTGTACAAAACACTGGTGAGATCAGTACTACTGTATGGTACAGAAACCTAGGCATTAAATGCAGAGCAGATGAGGAAGCTAGAGTTGATGGAAATGAAGTGCCTGAGAAGGGCGGTAAAATGCACACTGTGGGACAGAAGGAGAAATCAGGACATAAGAGCAGAAGCCAATGTGGCTCCAATTGCAGAAAATATCAAAGAGTACAGATGATGGTGGTTTGGGCACATGTGCAAAAAAAGCAGAAGATAATCTGGTGAAATAAATTAGGGATAAGGGAGAATGCAAGAGGAAAAGAGGATGTCCAGCAGAGGTGTATGTATTGTGTGAGAGAAGATCTGAGACAGTCAGGTATGAATGTGGAAGAAGGCAGGTGTGTGGCACTGAAATCAGAGAGATGGTGACAGTTAACACTCTACCCTGACCTAATGTAGAAAAATGAGGAAAAGGGGGTTGATGATGATGATGATGATGATGAATAATTTTGTGTAAATCTACAGCACTTCATACTACAATGACACATCCAACCTAAGAAAGTACATCAATCAGTCTTTAGGCTGATATTTTGAAAACATTTTGTTTTGTCACACAAACAGCTGCAGATGTAAGAAACTAAATGTATACTTTTTCAAACACATCGTTATGGCAGGGAAATATTGCATTGTTGAACTATGAAATGTTACTGTAATTTGGCTAAGAGGGCAATAGTACTGATAAAATATAAGTAAGATCATTAAATGTGGTTGTGCGTGTGTGTGTGTGTGTGTGTGTGTGTGTGTGTGTGTGTGTGTGTGTGTATGTGTGCTTGTGTGTGTGTGTGTGTGTGTGTGTGTGTGTGTGTGTGTGTGTGTGTGTGTGTGTGTGTGTGAATATTTGTAGCCATGCCTTGTGACCTTTTACAGAGATAAAGGGAAGAATGTTGCTGTCTATGAAGGGGCAATGTTTCCCTATGTGAATTCATCAACATTTTCAAATGCAACAGCTTCATCTGAGAACAATGTAGATGTTAAACTACCAAGTATAATCTCATGTGACAACAAGATTGTATCTGAAATATGACTCACAATTCTCAGTGGGTTTAAGACCAATATGACATTTTCTAATAGGCTACAGTTCAAACCTGTGGGATTTTTTTAACTCGGGGTGACTATGGCAGAACACACACTGTTGTGACACCTGAGACTTAGTAAATGATGTTTTAGAAAACCTTTGAGAAGTCAGTCTAAAATGTGATTTGTTGTGCGCTACGGTGTTTTAATTCACAATTATGTTATCGCTGAGAATTTTCAGATTGAAACACATAGAATCTATTGTATAGAAAGATGGAGTTTCATAGCAAATATGCCTTATTAATACCTGCAGACTGAAGACTAGCTGCTTTATCTTTTATTGAAGATGGACACGTTTTGTCATCTTGGTCAGTTCTGTCAAGCCATGTCCATCTAGCAGTCTGCATGGTAGATAATACTGTATGTGTAACAGCTCTAAAGTCTTTAGATGTTGACATCACATATTTCATAACTCAGAAATAGCTTAGGAACCTATAACCGCCCACAAAAGTCTTCCCAATTAAATAAACCAAATAAGCCAAAAACTAATATCTCTCCCTCTGTCTATATATATATATATATATATATATATATATATATATATATATATATATATATTTATATATAATAATTTTTGTGGACATTTGCATTTGCTAATGTTACAAATGGACACTGTAATATGTCTAAAATGTGAATGTTAGTGTGCTACTATGCATGTGCTGAAAACAACCTTGGTGCAAGCAAAACTTAATACAAAATCACATCATTATTTTGCACCCTCTCCCCACACTCTCCTTGCAACTTATATAATCTAACTCTGAAATTGCACAAAAGTGGGAAAGGGGATATTCCCAAACCCTGAAACTTGTGCAGTCTCAAACACATGTCACGCATCTGTTTAGTTGACCAAAAACAATTGACTAAACAGATGGCAACCAAACACCCTGTCAACCAAAGCATCTGCACATATAGTAGATACAGATATAGATATAAGAAAAAGAAAAAGGTACAGATATAGATACAGATATAGATATAGTTATAGATATAGCTATATATTATATAATACAGACACAGATACACACACACATACACACACACACACACACACACACACACACACACACACACACACACACACACACACACACACATATGTATTTTGTGGGTCTACTTTAGGACCTCAAAAGTTTAATAGATCGAATGCAGATGGATCGAACCATATGCATCGAACGATTAAACAATCAAAGTCCAAAAAAAAAAAATTTAAACTAGTGTAGGCAGGGGGCCCTGCACCCAACACTACCCCCTACTTAAATATACAAACTCCGAGATCGCACTACATTGAAGTAAATGGAAATCTCCACTTACGGAGATTTCTGTTTACATTTTCAATGTTTTGTGCTTTCGGTGTACTCATGTTGAGAATATCGTATTCAATATTCTCGGACTTCGAGCTCATAAAGTAGACCCATGTTTTGTGATATGTTGAGGATCTTAGTTCAAACTGTATATAGATGATTATGAAGAAATTTACCTTGAGAATGGAGTGAAGTGAAGTTCAATAGATTTATCTTGGGATCCATGTCTGGAACACATAATAAGAGTTATGATCAGAGAGATCTAATCATAATTATTCTAGGGCAGAGAGCTTTATATGCTTTGATATCATACCAGTTACAGTATAGGAGCTTTGTTCTACCACAGTTTTTTCTGTGTCTAAAGAAGAAGAAGCATTTGTCAGCTTGTAAAGTTTCTGTAGTTTCTTACCATTGATCTGTGGTGGATGGCACTAGTAGGTTTTGGTGTGAGGTTACAGTTCCAGGAGTGCCATGAGGTGACATCTGTAAGGTGCTTAAACAGTCCTGCCTTTTTCCCAAATTTAGTGCTTGATTGTGATGCTCCATTACATTAGTCATATATACTGCTATTTCTGTCATGCTTTGGGCGTAACAAAATCATGTGTAAGTTAAAGTTCATTCTCTTTATTGTAAACTTTGAACAAACTAATTTAAATATAACTGTCATAGTCCTCTTGGCAAAATAAATGTAAGATTCAGAATTCTTTAAATTCATACAGACCAAACTTTTCATAAATGAAATAGCTTCAAATATTATGCTACCTGGTACACAGAACTGACATAGTCATAGTCATATCTTTACTTATTGAACAATCCAAGGAACTTAAAGGTAGCTCCATTGTTATTTTAATTGTCCAGTTTATTCACAGTTCAACACATTCTTCACAACGGCCTCTCTTCTCTTGATCTTCTGAGTAAATTCTTATTGGAACCTTCTCTTTTTGTCTAAAATACAATGGACTCATTACATCCGAGTGATGTCGCTAGGTGCATTTGCAGTTAACTCCTACTGACTCCTCTAGGCATCAAATATTGCTTGTTCATATTTGCATCAATAATTCCAAAACCATGTTATGTACAAAGTTTTAAAAGATTTAATCTTTAACCTTACACAATGACAAACCCAACTACATTAATATTTGACCTCTATCTAGTGCAGATACAGATATATTAACTGTTGTTTTTATGATATTAATATAGATATAATAATTACATTTTTCTAAATATCTCAACAACCAAGTAACAGGGACAGAACTCCCTAGCCTCATATGAAAGCTCTCAGCTAGAGATATTGTAAGTGGTTTATAAAATATTATAAACATAATAGTTACTGTGTTTACTGTAACTTATAAAATTCAGTTTAAGACCTAGGACCTAAAGAACCATTATGAAAATGTTTTGTGATGAAGGGTTTGCCATTTATACTTCATTCATAACCCATATGGTTCCAGAGATATAAACATTTGTTTGAAATGTATGGACATAATTAAATTCTGTCAAAAGGCTTAGGCTCTGCACATTTGAAGTTACAGTGCAAAATTCCTGATCTCCCTTGGAGTGAATGAGTTAATATTCAGCTCAGGCTGTCTCTAACATCCATTCTATGAGAACCCCTTCCTCACACCACTAAAAAAGATGTCCTAGACTATCTTTACTGCACAGCATTAAAAGACTCCCTTTCTTCAGACACTGTCAGTTATTAATAGCAGCTTACACTACAGGCTTGACTGTAATCTCCAATAAAGGTAGTTCCCCGGGGGTAGATGACTTTCCAAAGGATGCCATAATGCATTTTTTGGCATGTGGTTTCAGTCCATGATTTTGGTACCATTTTTTTTTTTTAATTTGGAAGAAACCTTCTTGCAGGGTAGCTAAGTCATTTAGGGATTCAATTACAACTCTTAGCTTGCAGTCATCTGCAGACTTAGTCATCTAGAGCACATTTGTATTAGTTTTTACTTCAACAAAGTAGATGCCAAACAGGAGAGATCCCAGCACAGAAACCTGGGAGACTCCACCAATCCGTTACTGCAGAGCATTGTTTTTCATTACCTTTAGTTGTTTGACCTGAAATACTGCCAACCTGGTTGCTGGATTTACTATTTAGTCTCTCCGACCTTCTCACTGAATTTCCTTCCACTTATGCATGAGCATAATAATATTCAATCAGAATCAATCACTGAAAAAGTTAAAAAGAACTATGCTAGATTAAAAGATGTGACTTCAACTGATAACTTCGGGAGTAAAATGTGCCTGATTCAAGAAAATTTAATAAAACTGAATGACATTCTGAGCCAAAGGAAAATTAAAAAATTCCATAGAAATTAGAAAGACTGTGCAGGGAGAGTGGCCTCAGCATATGGGCTGAAACTGCAGAGGAAAGAAGTGGTAACGAGATTACGGAAGATGCACATCTAAGAAGTGAAGTGTAAGGAAATTCAGTGAAAAGGTCAGAGAGACTAAATAGTAAATCCAGCAACCAGGCGGGCAGTATTGCAGGTGAAACAACTAAAGGTAATGAAAAACAATGCTGGGCAGTAACAAAAACGTCTGAACAGATAGTAAGACCGAAAGCAAGAGGGGCGAATGCCAATACTAATACTGCCCAAACCAAAGAAATATGAATTCCACCAAACAATGAATGCTAGCAAGTAGTTGAAGTGTATCAAAGGGTAAATAACCATGAAGGAACTTGGGCCCAAGTAACAGCAAGTGGCAGGAATGGAAAGTTTAAAAACTTCACCAAGCAGTCAAAAAACAGCTATGCACAAGTGAAACAACACAAAAAGCATTGGAAGAGAATAAACCAAGCATGGAAGACATAGGTACTGTACATTTTAAAATTGTCACTCTTTCAAAGTATGAACTATCTAGAGAAGATTGTCTTGTATTAAGCAATGGTTGGAACTTCGCTCCAGCTCATAGAGCAGACAAATTAGTAGCAATAAATTAACTAAGAGACTATGTAAGATGTTAAAATGTTGATGTTATGTTTGACAAACAGAATGAAGTAAACAATGAATTTTATAAGCCCAATTGTTTTATCCCGCCATTATGCAAAGAACTGGGAATGTTTTTAAATATCTGTGAAGCACAAATAGTTGAAACATTAGACAATAAGGCTGGATTTAAGTATTATAACTTGACCAAAACTGAGAAGGAATGTTTTGACAAGTTGTATAAAAATGAGGAAATATTGATATTTAAGGCAGATAAAGGGGGATCCTTGGTTGTATTGAACAGGGGAGAGTATGAGAGAAAAATGGGAGATATGTTAACAGATGAAAAATTTTATAAAAAAGTAACATTTAAAGATGTTAAAATGGGTTCTGCTCTCATAGATTCCTGTATAGAATAATGGTTTCATACAGGTAGAACTGATGAAAAGACGAAAAGGAATTTAACAAACACCAATTCAAAAGTAAGCAGGATCTTTGGTATACCAAAGATACACAAAAACCTAGGGGATTCTCCATTAAGGCCTATTGTTGCAAGTGCAAAGAGCAAAACAGCAGGCCTATCCGTATTTGTAGACAAGCATCCTCAAAAGGTGGTACCAAAAATATTACATATATAAGAGATAGCTTTGATTTCCTAAATAAAATAGAGAGAGTAGAAGTAAATGAAACAGATCTGTTAGTCACTTTGGACATCAATTATCTTTATACTATGATCCCTAACATAGATGATATGTAAACTGTAAGAACTGAGCTCCTAAGATCCAGAATGCTTTCTTCAGATATGATAGGTTTATTAATGGAAATTACTGACTTGGTGTTAAGTTATAATTATTTGGAGTTGTATGAACAAATTTGTGTGCAAACAAATGGGGTGGCTATGGGAGCAGCTTTAGCTCCCAGTCATGCCAATGTGTTTATGCAAAGGTGGGAGACAGCAAATATAATCAATAGTGAATTCAATAAATACATAGTAAAGATGTATTGATTTATTGACAATGTATTTTAATATGGAGGGGTTCCATTGATAAATTTGAAGATTTTTTGAAATACATAAATAATGTGTGTTCATATCTTAAATTTATGTACAATTATGATATGTACAGAATTAGTTATTTGGACCTCACCATTTATAAAGAAGACACTAAATTAACATCTAAAAAATATAAAAAGGATTTTTGAAACACTATGTATTTACACTATTCTAGTCTTTACCCTAAGAAAACAAAATTAAACATATTTAAAGGTTAGTTAAAAAGAATAAACAGTCTAACCAATAATGATAATGAATTCTTAGAAGAAGCAAACCAATTTTGTAAAAGAATGGAGTACAGAGGGTACCCAGAAAAGGAAATGAATAGAATTTTAGATAAGGAAATTGAAGAAAGAGGGACTGTTAACGGTGACAAAATGAACAGAAAATAATATACTCATAGGACAGCATTGGCAGTACAAAATAGTGTTTATTCCAAAGCCATAAAAAGTATTATCAGAAGAAATTGGAGAATTTTTAAAGTTAATAATGAAATAATTAACAAGATTGGTACAGGGCCTATGTTTGTTCAAAAAAGAGCCAAAAATTATAAATATTTCTTCCAGAACAAGCTGAACAGATGTATACCAGTTGAAATTAGAAAGGGTATGTTAAAGTGCTTCAGCTGTAACATGTCCAATCATTTATATGCTGATTCCAGTGAAGCTGAAGTGAGCAAGCATTTAGTCAGAATACCTGGGAGTTTCTCATGTAAGAGCAAAAATGTACTTTATTTAATAATGTCCATGGATTGCCATGCGTTTTATGTAGGGACAACTACAGGGAGCTCAATAGAATAATCTCTGAACACAAATATGCTACTGCCAGTGGTGATGAGAAAAGTGCCATGTGTTAACATTATAAAGAAAATAAATGTAGAGTCAATTTTAAATTTCTAGTGTTCGAAGCACTGAAAAATATTAATAATACTATCAATATAGTAGAAGAGTTCGGATGGCTGGAATACTGCAGGCAAGTGAAGTTAAATGCATGTTTTTTTCCCTGGACTCAATAATAGAGAGGAATTTGTCATGTATTTGAAAAGAAAAGGGTTAAAACGCTGATTTTTATAGATTTTTTATTGTTATGATATTTTTTGATACACCTTACCATGTGCTAAGGTATTTTAGTCTGGATTGGATAGTGTTCTAGTGATGTAAGTAGGGTAGTTAATGTCCGTAATTAATGATGAATTTCAGTCTGAAGAAGTCTCAGTGAGTTAAAGGAGACAAAAGCGCTAACTGAAGCTGTTTGTTTTCCAGTAAAGTGTGTCGATGAACCTACAGATACTGGATTTTATATTGTACTCACATTTAAAAACACTTGCATCAAAATTTTCCATTTACACAACATATACTAAAACATTAAAAACGATAGCCTCAAGAAAAACATGAGTACAAAAAATATATGTACCATACATATGTAGTATATTGTATTTTTACCCTAAAATATTTTTTAACTTTAATACACTGGATATGCTGACATTCTCATTAATGCCTGGATACTGAGTTGTGTTTAGACGCAACTGCCATTTTCACTCACATATATCCAGGTGCACATCTAATAACCTCCCTTGCATATCCTTAACTAATTGCTGCATTACAAAAAATTTGAAAAAAGGTATTAAAGTTAAAAAAATATTTTAGGGTAAAAATACAATACAATACGTATTATTGGTACATATATTTTTATAGTCATGTTTTTCTTGTGGTAATCATTTTTAATATTTTAATATGGTGTAAATGGAAAATTTTGATGTGTTTTTAAATGTGAGCCATTGAAGTATTGTATTTTACTTGGTTTAGAAAGGGTTCATTTTAATTAATTAATTTAATTGGTGTGGATATAAAAGGGCTGGGTTTAATGTAAAGTATTGTTCTGAGGAAATCCATACTTAGAGGGAAGAAAGCGCTTACTGTTTGTCAAATAAAAGTTTGGATTTTCCTGTGCAGTGCTGGTTTCCACATTTTATTTTTTTAGTCACGTTCCTGTGGTTATGATCTGTCCTTGATAAATCCAAACTGAGATGCTCAAGAGTTTGGAGTTTTTCTATGTCCTGACATAGCATACAAAGCTATGTCAAACCCAGAGCTGTTGGACATGCTCCACGTAAAGAAATCCCAATCCCTCTGAGCTACATGCTGTAGGGACTTAAACCTTGTCTCCACAATAAACAGAACATGCTGGAGGCATAGATTCATGTCCCAGAGACTTTCCATACTCTGGAACAGACTACCTATCTATGTCAAACAGAGCTCCTCATTAGCACTCTTCAAGAAAAATCTTGATGATTGGATTGGAAATAGGAAATTCACCACAGGGATCACTTCTGTGGTTCTGCTTGACAAGGGCACAGGGAAATAATTTTCTTGGGTGGTGAAAGCCAGGGTACCTTTTTTGCTAGGCTTATATAGACCCTAGGGCCAGTAGCCTAGTACCTACCTATGAACCTATGAACCTATGATACATTATTTTGCATATGTGACTGGTCAGATGTAAGAGTCTATAATTACCTGGGTCTGTGGAAGGTTCTCCCTTATGCAGATGAATGACTGTAGCAGTTTTCCATTCACTAGGTACAAAACTTCTATGGAGACTGAGCTTGAACAGTATTGTCAGGAGTATGGCTAAATTGTGCTTCATGCTATTTAAGATGCATCCAGGGATATTGTCAGGACCCATTGATGCAGTATTTTTAGCTTTTGATAACACTTTTAGGACTTGTTCTTGTGTGATAGCTGGTGATGAACCAGTTTCAAGTGTATTTTGAGGGACAGCTGGAGGGGAAAGACAGAGCTAAATGCATCGGCTAGTATGCTCACTATATCTTCAGCCTCAGTGTATGTAACATCATTCACAATCAGCTCAGCACAATGCTGCATTACACTTTTGAGATTATAAGCATAAGGAAAAAAATGCCTTCTAATTGTCTTTGGCTTGGTTAGCTATTATAGCCTCAAATTTGGCTTTGGCATGTTTTATTAAGCTCCTGAGGTGTTTGTTTATTTCAGTGACAAGGGTTCTAACATTCTGGGAATTACTTTTCTTAATTTTGATCTAAACGTTTTTCCTTTTATTATAAAGTTTGTTGATATATGGGTCTGTTTCTGGGGCTTACCCTGCACTTGTTCCTATCTGGTACCACCTCATCTGTGCAGCTATTTACATGCTGGTATAGTGTGGTTGTGTAGGTTTCTGCATATTCAGTGGAGTAAACTAGGTTTGTTGGGGCTTTGAAGCTTGCCAATGTATCACTTAAATAGGTAGTTTGTCTTAAAGAAATTTCTAAAGGTATCATGGGTGGATGGAAACTCTGCTTTCGATTTTATTTAGAAGGAGACTACTTTATGATCAGACCAAAGAAGTGATGAAGTTTCACGAGGGATGATGCAAGATGCTACCATATTAGTAAGGATAAGATCCAAGATGTTATTCTCCCCTAGTGGGTACTCTGACTAATTTTTCCAGGGTATTTGTATTGACAAAGTCCAGGAATCTCTGTGCTTATGCACTAGTGGTGGTGTAGGTTTCCCAGTGTAGAAGTGGATAGTTTAGATCACTTAGGAAAATGGTATTGGATTTAATACTGAGTAACTCTAGTTCCTGTAGATAGGCATTGCAGTTTCCTTGTGTCATAGACTGTATTATTATAATTTCTCCAAAAGAGTTTATCAACAATACTTGAGTGTGTAATGGCCTTATCAAGATCTAGATATGCACAGTGCACCTATTTCCTTATCCATTGCCTCAGTAATCTTCTCTAATAAGTCAAAAAGGCTGAAGAGGTGAGATCTGCCCTTGCAAAAAATGTAACTGGCTTGGGTCAAGGGTTTGTAAGTTGCCTATGCCCTTGTTTATTAAATCCATTATGATCCTTCCCATAGACTTACAGATGAGAATTATCAGACTTATAAGGGGATAACTGTTATTGTCCTCCAGTCATCTTTTATATACCCTGTTTGGAGGCTTGTACTCTGTAGGGAGTTTGAAATGACCTATTTTAGGCTAGCCAGTTGCTATCTTGGTATGCTATCTTGCTCCAAAGAAGCAGGGTTCTTGGCCTTGAAAAGTGCCTTGAGGACTTATTATTGGGTGATTTTGAAGGGTTGTAGTGTAGATATGGATATGTGATCTGGGAATGCATGGTGGTGGTGGGGGGGGGCATGAAGTTTGAACTAAATATATCCACTAGTAGATTGTCTATTTCCTCTAGGTCTGATTAGTTGGTATCATTTACAATTAGTTCTGTGCAATGCTAGACATTGTTTTAGAGGTTTCTAACATAGTTAAATAAAGCTTTGTGGTTGTGTTTAGACTGTGTGACTGTTTTGCCTCATATCTGGCTTTGATTGATTTGATTATGGAATGGAGTTCCCTGCTATGTTTAGCAAGAACAGTTTTGCCATTTTGGAAGTTACATTTATTTTGCATGCAATGGGTTTTTTCTCAATTTGTAGAGTCTGTTTATATTTGGACTTCACCACAGGAGTTTATTTTGAAATTTGGCACCATATTTACTCCAGAGGGGGACAGATGTTTCTTTGACAAAAATGGTACAGCATACACAGTGGGGCTATCCAATTAGGAGGAGATATTCAATTCAGCCAGGTCATCACTAAGTTTAAGTAGATTAGCCTTAGCATAGTCTCTGAAATTTTAGTTATTGGAATGTGCTTCCATCTTCAATATTACAGTGAATGTGACTGATTTATGATCAGATATGACTAGGAAGGAAGCTACAGGTGGTACATATTGGTAAGGACAAGGTCCAAGATTTTGTTGCCCTTGCTGAGGTGTGAACTTTCTGGTTCAGAGTGTCTGCATTAATGAAGTCTAGAAATATTTGTGGGCGGAGCAGTGGTATAGCGGTTTGCATTGTCGCCTCACAACAAGAGGTTCTCCAGTTTGATTCTCGGTTTGGGTGCCTTCTGTGCAGAGTCTGCATGTCCTCCCTGTGTTTGTGTGAGTTTCCTCCCACATTCCAAAGACATGCAGTAGGTGGATTGGACATGCTAAATTGGCCCTAGATGTGAGTGTGTACATGCGAGTATGAGTGGTGCACCTTCTGAGGAGGGTTGGGCATTGGGCTAGCACCCTGAGCCTTTAAAACCCATAACTTCTACAGAATCAATGAGTGCTGAACGGTGCTTGCTGCCCAATGTACCACATGGTGCATTAATGGAAAAGAGAGAGAAATATCTGTGCTTACATGTTAGGGGATGTATAAGTCTTCCAATTTATAAAAGGGCTGTTGCAGTCTCCTAGGATAACTGGATTGATGTATAAATAATCCAATCTCATGATGTAGGAGGTATGAGCCACTGGGGACAAATAAGTGGTCATATGACATGATACAGAGTTTTGTTAATAAAGGTCATTATCCTGTCTAACAAGTCTGGAGGTTGCACTTTGTCTAACAAATAAAGAAATGCCTCTAACTTTAGTGTCCTCATCTAGTACAGTGGATCTTAATGTGTGGTAAATATGGAATCCTTGCACCAATGGGGTACTCTGTATGGACTTGAACCAGGTCCTGGTGACAAAGCATATATTGATTCATTCCATAGTAAGGAGTCCCTGTAGGGAGTGCAATTTTCTATTAAGGCTCCTAGCATTGAGCAGAAAAACTTTTCTCTTTATATTATCTAAATTCTGTTTCATTATATTGCATGGTTTTGAAAACTGACATTGCCTAATAAAAACAATATGGGGTGGACAATATTTTAGCTAATATATGAGAACATTGGTGAATGAGTTGTAGAATATCTCTGGTGAAGCAGTTTGGACTGTCAACCATCTCCTCCCAAGCTGATATATAGGATTTTTTGGATGACAACAGATGCTAAGCCAATTGTTGAAATGACCTAACTTTTTGTTTGTATGGTGGCATTATCCTTGGTGATGGTGAAATGCTACTCAAGGGTAGGTTCATATCTGCTTCTGATATATATTCTGAGATTTCTATCATGTCTCTTTTTCATATATTCCAGGAAGGTACATCTCCAATTATTTACTCCCACATGTACTATGTCTGTGGTTTGAGGACCTGAGTTCACAATGAGATGAGGGAAATCCTGGATCCTGACAGGTAAATGACCATAAACCTCTCCTTGCAAGGCCTGGTGAGTGGTGCATCAGTGTGTCTCACTACGGAGTCAACTCTAACAAAGATGTTGGATAATGTTGAGATTTGCCTTATGGATTTCTGAGTTGAGACACTGTGAGTCTTAAATATATGTTTCGTGATAGATGCTGAGAGGCTGGTGAGGGTAGTTGTTTCTTGAGCTACATTTAGGAGGCCTTTGTGGTTTAGGTAGATTACTTTTAACACCTTCAACATAAATGGGTCTATGTGTTTGATTTGTATTGAGTGACATAGGGATAGTGTGGTTTTGTGTATTGCTGACAACCTGTTTGCTAAATGTGGTGGCCTTATGTGAGAGCTTTGCCCCAGAGTCATTATATAAGTACATGTATCACACACTGTGCCAGGACATATAAGTAGTAGGTGGCTGTCAGTAAACTTGAGGCAGCTGCTACCTTGTCTCAGGATGCCCATTTCAACCAAGCTGGCTACCTAGACAGGTAGAAAGTGCATGTCCATGGTTAAGATGCCAACCTTCATGGGATAAAGTGGGAGTGGTCTCAATGAAGTTTAGAACAGGTCTATTAAAGTGTCATCAAAGTGAAAAATGGCAATCTTAATTGGCATGCACATGAATGGCAAGCAGCAGTATTCAAGGATCTAGAGGCAATCAGTGGCCTAGAAATGGCTCCGTTTTCCTTTACTCTCACTAGACTTTAGAACAAAACAATTTTAACACAGAACCCAATAAATATACATTTACGAGAAAAAAAAGGTAACAAATGAATGGTAATAAAGTGAGTTTGTAGGAAGGATCTTTGCACTAGAACAACATAATGCTCAGACTTTAAATAAAATATAGAAAAACTGTAAACTCAGGTAGTGTACTGTGCATTAAGCCATCAAGAAGATAAGAAGAAGGGTAACTTGAACTTCAGCAGCCTAAGGGAAGGAACCTAGTTTGATCTGCTAGTTCATAGCAGTATAAGCAGGGAAGATGAGACTCGGAGGATATTTCCATTGTCTGGGTCATTTCCTTCACAACATAGTTCATAAGATTTATGCTGCAACAAGACTTTTTTAAACATTCTGTTCATGAAGCTGGTTCAGTAAATACAGAACACTGGACTAGCTATAAGAGTATTATGGAGGGAACACAATATTAGATATGAAAATGACTCCATGATACATGTGTTTGTGCCACAAACTTGCTAAGCTTATAAGACAGGATATACTGCATTAGGTAGGCACAGTTCAGTTTCACAAAAATAGATCAGCATTGCAGGCACAAACGCCACAATTAAGGTAGGTGGATAAAAAATGAGACATAATTTACTGTGCAATATAATGCAGTAAAATAAATAAATCAACTCAATCATGCAAGCACAGATGTGATAATTAAAGAATAATTAGAAAACAGAAATATGGGCGCATAATTTATCCTAGCTACAGTGCAATCATGGGTGCCACATATAAGACTGCTAGAAAGTAGAATACAAGATACAATGTAGATACAAAAACTGAGATGGACAATGATTAAAAGCATTGCCTCTGGTGTTCAGCTAATGATGACATAACAAATGAGGTATACAGGACAATGTATTCTCAATACTGGTGCTATTATACACAATGTGGACATAAAAAGTGACATAGATAAGAATATTTTGCTTTGCTGCCAAAATAAGTGAAGGTATAGGATAATGCAGTTTCTGACTCAGTGTTATAAATAATCAGAGTTATAGAAATCAGGCTGATAGTTTTTTGGCAGATTTCCACAAAAAAGGGCACTCAGGGAACTGAGACTTGGCATGGTACATTGTCAAAGGTATTGTTTGCCAAGGCATTGATATTAAGGGCAAGCCAAAATGTTGAATATGGGCATATTTCTACTGACTTTTAGTACACACAACAATCCTATCACACTACACATAGACAGCATTACAAAGCACATGTTTCATACAGCAGCCTATACAGGCCCTTTATGTAGGTAGATTAAATGTGGTTCCTTGTATTACTCAGCACCATGCATGTCAAGTCACTTTATGAACAGTCAAAATGTGGTATCCAAAGGGTCTGCTTAGTTATATAATACTTGTGAAGTATAAAATAATGGTGTTTTGATTCAACCTTTTTGCAACTGCATCAGACTTTGTATTGTTCTCTTTATGTATGCAAATAACATCAACAGCTCAGTGCATGTATGGCCAACTATGGCCACGATCCCCTATATATCACAGTGAGGATCAGTGCGATAATCAGTCTGCTTTGTGGCAAACCATCAATCAACCTGTCAGCCTAATTCCACCTTGGAAAATAACATCTTATAACAAGGTTAAAGCTCAAATGTTCGATATACTATACATTGATATAAGTGATAACTGGTCAGGGTGGTTCCAACAAGAAGAAGACAGAGAAACAAAATATGGAATTATAAAACAATTTAATGATGCAAAATCATTAACTGGTGACAAGATGAGGCAAAATAGTAAAATAAGAAACAGGTTACTGATATCTATATGGGTAAAGGATAAGTAGAAATAATAAATGCATATAGATGATACAATAAGAATTAAAATGGAAAACACAAATTGTTGAACATAGTACAATAAGAATTAAATTAAAAACACCACTTTATAAACAAAGTAAAGGATAAAGCAATATAGTAAAGCAACAGCAGATTGGTAAACTGAATACAGGAGGAGTAAATCAACTAAGGTGAGGTGAGAAGAAACCTAAATATAGTAGGTAGTGACAGAAACAAATAATATGATCTAGTTTGGGTACGTTTCCATTACTAGGGCAACAGTTGAAGCGGTTTATATATTCAGAAGAGATTCTCAAAAAGGAGTATCTGCAGTAAAGCTATACTGTCTGATCACTAACATAAGAATACAAGCTCAGCTTAGCGGTGAAATGGACAAACACACTGGAAATCACCCTTTCCACCTTTCATGGATGAACTGAGAACTCCTGTTTGATGAAGAAAAAACAGCACAACCACAATCACAGCTGCAAATATAAACGGTAGCGGCATTCAACTATTACTGCTCTCTGTCACAAAACAGAAAAAAACAGACAGAGCAAAATGGTAATGTCCTAGTCAGCCTTCTAATAATATATCTTCTGCATAATGTCATCATGAAATTGTAAACATTCACTAACACGAATGATGGTTAGGAACATAAGAAAAGCATATTAAATAATTTCTAAACAACCTCCCCTTCTTTATTATTGCACACATGTACCCTTAGCTTCAGTAACTGAAAGTGAAAACTTTGACAGCAATTTCAGTTACCATAAAAGTATAGAGTATTATAAGATTGGAATGTGCAATAATACATATGAATACGTTATCTACATGAAATACAGGTTATCAGAAGAACAGCATTGAACTCCACAGGGGGCAAAAAAAGACTGGAACTGGGGGGTTAACTATGAATGTAAAGAAAATTGGTGCTGTGGGTGGGACAGTAAAACAGGTCAGGAGTGATGTCAGAAAGTGGGTAGTGATTAGCAAACTGGTAGGCAAAGTTTGAACACCAGAAGTAACTGAGGGTAGTAATATGGTGAACGTCCTTAATACATGGCTTCCAGACATTTTACAGCTTCCAGTGGCTCTCTCCTATGGGATTGAGAGAGCTCACAAATCTTTAAATCCAGCCTCAGCATCAAACAAAACAACAAACAGTACCAGGTCAGTCATGGTCAAACTCTTTCTATCTCAAGATAAAGAACTTATATTAAAAACTGTTTGGTCTAACTCCCTGATCAAATTTGGAGAGCATATCATCCGGTTTGATAATGATTATTCATCTGGGGTGATGGCCAAAAAAAAAAGAGTGTTTACCACTAATAAAAGAACAAGACAACTCAGAGTGCATCTGCTTTTTCCAGTAAGAAATAAAATCTTCCTCAGTGATGACCCCAAAATATTTGACTCAATAGAAACAGCAGTGACTCATCTATCAACTAATAAAGTCTTAGACAAGATAGAAGAAATGGATTGGAGTTCTTTTGGCTTGAAATACCATGCTGAGAAAAATAAATGGAAAACAAATGACAAGAAGAAAAAGAAGCTGAGAGACAAATAAAGATGAAAATCTAAAGATGTTTAAACAAATATTAGATAGAAGTACTCATTCAAATGTTTAACTAATTAGAGCCAGATTTTACAATAAAACTACCATGGATTATAAAGGTGAACTGGGTGATGTATACTCTTTGGAAACAATCTCATTTGCAAGGTAAATGCCTTTTATTATTTATACTAATGCAGTATTAAACATCTAAAATAAGACAAATATCAAAGAACTGCTTTAATATCTAGAACAAGTATTATTAACTTGCTATGTCTTAACATATGAAAAATGAAATTACCATACAAGCTTTTAGACTTTAATAGTTTAATACCACAATGCTATACTGCTTTTGACTCTGGTATGAATGACAAGGTAAAATGCCTTGTATGATTTATACTAATGCAATATTAAACATATAAACTGGGACAAATATCAAAGAACCGCTTTAATATCTAGAATAAGTAGTACTAACTTGCCATGTCTTAACATATGAAATATGGAATTACCATTCATGCTTTCAGGCTTTAACAGTTTGATAACACAGTGCTATAATGCTTTTGACTCTAGTGTGAATGGTCTAGGAAATATAAAATGATATCACTTTAAAAACCTAATGTTTATGATTTGTTCCTTTGTAAACTATGTGCTAATAGTTAAAATGGTGATATTAATATTAAAAATGTTGTTTGGGGCACTTTTCTGTGATACAGTGGGTGCTGGTAGTCATTTTAAATGAATTAGAGGAAGCTGAAAGTAAACTAAAAACTGCTGTCTAAGCTCATGGCCTATTCTAGAACTTTAAAAATTCTCTGCTTTCCTACTGAAGCCACGAGCTGGTAAAATATGTTTTTAATCCATCTCGAGGTATTACAATAAAAAAAAAAAAAAAAACTGTTAGAGTCAACTAAAATTATTTGCGTATTCATAAATGGCCAAAAACGAAAGTACTTGATTACAGAGAGTGACTAGATTAGCACATGAGGCAAAGCAGTATGGGGCTTAACTTAAACCAAAAGGCTCTTAAAGTGACAAGTATATATTTTCGCCAAAATACAAGTGCTTCAAAGCATTATTGCGTATGTACATATAAATAACATATATTTAATAATTCTAAAAGGAAATAAGAGAAATTACCACAAAAGTGCTATAATTTATGCAAAGAAAGTAACATCATGAACAAGACAGAAGCAATTGATGTAAATATTTAATGCAAACTCATATGTATGCATACTAGGGCACGAAGCTATAAAAGAAAGTATGACTACTTATAACAACAAAAGTAATAATAATTTAACAGCTAAGAAACCAATAAATAAATAAATATATATCTACACAAATATATTCAGTAAGAAGCTGAACCAGATGTAATAAAGAACTGGTATTGTAGGATATGAATGTCATGAAAGCATTATAAGAATCAACATACTTGACAAGACCAGTAAATAAGAAATGACACTCATATGTAATAAACATGAACAAGTCTGATGTCAGTCCACAGTTAGTCATTAACTATGAAGATGAATAGATTAAGTTCAATTGTTAAACAAGACATACAGTAATACTATAGCAATAACCCACGCCTGGGTGTGGGTAATGCTGGATTTACCCAAGGACGGTGTGGTTTGGTCACGAGGGCAAAGCCCGAGTGACCAAACAAAGCCAACCATGGGTAAATCCAGCATTACCCACACCCAGAAGTGGTTATTATTATACAATGACATTATTTAAGAAAAAAAATAATTAATTTTCTTAAATAATGGCATTGTATAATGCCTCCTTGCTGCTCTTCCGCAGCTGTCTGGTATTCTGCGGCAGTTCTGATGTACTGCGCATGCGTATGCCTATGCAGTTCATCAGAGCTGTGGGCAAAAGCAACGGAGAAAGCAAGATCTCCATTGCTTTTTACAAACTGTTTTGCTATGTTAAATGGGTTTAACATAGCGAGACAGCTTTAAAAAAAGCAACGGAGCCAATTACTAGCAGTCATCTTAGTTGTATATTAAATCTGGTATAAAGACACACAAAATGAAATGGTTGCTTAGAAATATACATATGGGTAAAAGGATATGTATGCATACAATGGTGATAAATGAAGCAAGAAATGCATTGATGATAAAGTGTTGTCTAAATAAAATGACATTATACAATAGATACTGTTACACTGAAAACAGATGCTGGTCGAAGGACATTAAATAATACAGTGAGATAAAATTTAAGATGTATATACTAGAACAATGTTGTATTTAAAGTTGGTTACACTATTTTTACGGACAGTAGTATCATATAACAATCTCTGTAATAGTCTTTAATTGAATATTATACAGTTCAATAGTTGAAGTTTGATACCACACAAGCAATAAGAATTTGATGCTTTTAGTTGTATTTGTTGTTGGGAAAGCTGAGGGGAAGATGTTGAATAGGGATAAGAGGGGGCATTTGAATGGTAAACCTATTCAAGGATGGGATGTTTTCTCCCATGAAGGAATGATTGGTTGTTTATATTTTGAAAACCACTGTTTACACAGACAGTTTTTATTTGTACCTTTTAAATGGCTGTCTATGCAATGCATTTATAACATATATGAAATGAATGGTAAAAAGATTTCAGCACACATACAAGGTTATGTACAAACACAAAAACAGGGCAATGGTTAAATACAAAGGCATAGTTAGCCCAACTGTGAAATCCATTTCTATCAATGTCAGTGGCTTAAATAACAGCTGTAAAAGAGGAAGCTTACAAAGATATCTTAAGCTATGTAAAGCGCAAGTCATATTTTTACAAGAAACACATCTTATACAGGGAGACATTAATAAGATTAATATGCATAACTAAACATTACTAGCAAGTTCAGAATATAATAAAAAGCAAAGAGGTGCAGCAATATTATGGAGAAAGACTACCTTGATGCCTAAAATGATGAATACAGTCAATGATAACTCAGAAATGTTTTGTTTAGTGTCAATATTAATAAATGGTTTGGCTTATACCCTGGTAAACAACTAATGGATACCAGGACTGGGTGTCAGGGCAGTCAAACAATATTTAGAAACCATAATACAACATTACAAAGGTAATACAATAATTGCAAGAGATTTTAATTGTATAATGAAAGATGAGGGCACAAATGCTAAAAACAACACAAGAAATCCCCCCTAGCAAAATTACTTACAGAGTTTACTGACTCATAACTTAATGGACATTAACACATATGCTGAACAAGATTCAGTGATATTCACATATTACTCACATAGACATAACACCCTTTTCCAAAAGAGGTACAGTGTATATAACAAAAGATCTTACCACAAAAATAAGCAAAGTCAAAGCATTCACCTGCCCCTTCTCAGACCATATTGCAATAACTTTTGAAATAGATTGTAATTTTAAGAGAAAACTTACAATCATAAGAATTCCAGCCTATATAGCAAAGCTTAAAGAGTTTAAACAATACTATACTGCAGAGATACAAACATTTCTAGAATTAAACCTCATATCTATATATATATATATATATATATATATATATATATATATATATATATGTGTGTGTGTGTGTATATATATATATATATATATATATATATATATATATATATATATATATATATATATATAAAGAGAGAGAGAGAGGATGCAATAAAAGCATATTTATATGGGAAGAAACAAACAAAAGAATTGGAATAAAGAACTGGCAAAACTACAAACTAAAATAGACAAAATAAGATTAGATAGTCATAAAGGCAACTTAGCTACAGAAAAAGAATTAGAAGACCTCAACAAAAAATACTTAGACATAGAAGGCTGTCCACTTAAAGCAGTGATTAATCCAAAGAAGGTCAAACTATGTGCTTACTCTATGAATCCAAAAAATCAAAGGAGAATAGCTAACAGGATGAAAAGAATGATAAAGGCAAATCAGATAAAAGAAATATACCATATTGACAAGAAAAGTATCAGACTTAGAAGGAATTTTAGAAGCCTTTAGAGTGTATTTTAATAAACTCAGTAGATAAGAAAATAAAGTAGAATCAAGTGAAGCACTAAGGAAAACATAAGACTAAGTCTATCAGATGAACACAGAAAAATAATAGATATAACTGTGACAGAAATTAAAGTGCAAATCAAGAAACTAAAATTAAACAAGGTCCCAGGTAATGATGATATGCCACCAGAGATGTTTAAACTACTGTCTAATAATGCATTAAATCTATTACTAAGTGTGTTCACATCAGTTAAAGAAGGTAATAAATGCCTTCCTTCTTGGAAATACACTCAAGTATCACCAATTTTGAAACAAGATAAAAAAACCTGATGAGTGTACCTCATATAGACCCATAAGTTTATTAAATATAGATTATAAAATATTTATGACAGTTCATGCAAACAGAATATAGCCAATATTACTGTTATTGATAAAGAATGATCAAAATAATTAATTAAAAACAGAAATACATATGACAATATAAAGAGAATGTTTCCCTTATTGATTTCATAAACAAAACAGAAAAAATAAAATGAATGCCATTTGCTTAGATATTAACAGTGCACTCAATTCCGTGAATTGAGATTACCTTTGGCTTGCACTAGTGGTGTATGGATTTTCGAAAAATTTTACCTCACTAATAAGGTGTCTTTATGATAAATCTTCAGCGCATATAAAAATAGGATCCTGTTTGTCAGAGCCTCTTACCATTAAAAAATGTACAAAACAGGGCTGTCCACTTTCTCCTTTGTTATTCTCATTAGTAATAGAACCATCAGCACATTTCATATGTGCATACCCAATCATTCAAGGAATTTAACTAGATACTGACCTTGAGTTAAAGATTCAACTATTTGCAGACATTTTTTTTACTTTAAAAGAAGATTCTAACACACTAAAAGAACTATGGAAAGCAACAAAACAGTTTAAGAAGATTTCTTGACTATCATTTAATGAAAATAAATCCAGTATGTTACTAATAAGTATGAACAAAGAAGCATTAAATAAAAAAAACATCATAAATATCGATCTAAAATGATACAATCAAATACTTAGGAGTTAAAATTACAAATGACATAGATACAACAGTGCAACTAAACTATGAAGAGATTTGGATAATATCAAAGAACTCATACAAAACTGGAATAAGTTATTTTTTACCATGGAGGAAAGACTATATATAATTAAAATTATTATATTCCCAAACATTTTATACAAGCTTGCTCATTACCTCCACTTAAATCATGTTTAAAACAATTTGAAGGGTTAATAATGAAATTCTTATGGTACATTAAAAAACATAGAGTTGCCCTAAGACATCATTTTGACAAATGGGAAGAAGGTGGAATAGGCTTACCCAATTTAGAAAAATATATACAATTGTCAGTTTTAAAAACAGTTTCTCTATGGTTAAACAAAGACTATACTTCCAAATAGAAACCAGTACATAAAAGAATCTGGTTAAAAACCACTCATGATACAATAAATACACATATGGAAATAGTACTGAATAGCTTACTTTGGTTATTGAAGGAATATATGACAACAGGGAAACACAAAACTATAAATTCTATATACATTATCAATACTCTCAAGTCTTTTATGCACTTTGTAAATAAAACATCCAGTTATAAAAGCATGGTCTTTTTTCATATACACAATAATATTATAACTCAGGACTCAGTAGCAGTTAAAACACTAAGTAAGAATAGTTTAATTTACTGACATCAGTTGATAAACACTAATGAAGTACTAATGATAGAGCAAATTATTATTCAGTTCAACCTTGAAAATAACATGTGGTTAACACTCCAGGGATTAAGATAAACAATTTTAAAACAACAGGTAATAATGCAGAAGTCTGTTAGAGAAAAGGCTCCTAAGCTCTTACAGCAGTTAATAATGCTGGTGGAATTTCCCACAAATGGGAAAGGAATTTTATCAGTATTGTACAAATTAGTTAAAAAAACACTGTTCATAATAAACAAAATATATGGAAATACTATGAAACAGTTAACGGTAAAATGCCAGATGATAAAGATAAAAAAACAAATTTTTACATCTAAAAAACTAACATCTTTATCACTATATTGGCAACTTTTCACATGGCAATTAGAGCATACTTAACACCACACAAATTAGAACTAATATATAATACAGAAAATAGATGTTAGAGGTGTAAATCACAATCGATAGCCAATTGACAATACATTCTATGAATGCCATTTACTTAAACAAAATTAGGAAAGTATTAACTGTTACAGACACTGTTCACTGATAATTTCCAACTTACAAAATCTTTAGTTTTGTTGAATACACCTGTGCCATCTTGCATTCCAAGCCAAAAATGTGCAAGTTTGTTGACTCTCCTTGCTATTGCCAGGAAAAATATTACACAGAACTGGAAAGCTGTAACTCCTCCCAATTTTAAACATTTCAAGAACATGGTTTTATCCATCTCAAAGTTGAAATTGAAAACAATCTAGGAAAGAACAGAATAACCTACTTCCTTAAACATTGCCTGGCAGAAAGTAAATAAAGTGCTGGAAACAGTGGACTGTAATAAATGATAATCTTATTCAAAGATACATTCAAGAAAACAAATTTCTTCAAGTATGGACATCCTATGTAAATAGTTGGAGTTGTAATGTTTGTTTTTGGAACAGTTTCTCCACTTTAAGCTTTGACTATGTAAATATTTCTTTGATATACATACTGTATATATGTTTATGTTTATGAAAATCAATAAAAATATATTCAGTTAAAAAAAAAAGAGATACAGGAAGGTAACACAGAAATGTTCCGGGTTAGAACATGTTAGATATATCCATGACTAGTATGTTTAGCCAGATTGGTTAGATAGATAATGTACTAAACTGCACTGACAGATGATATGACAAGTAAGGCAGTGTGTGTCATAGCTATGTAATACAACAGACAACACAGTAGGTAACACACACTATAGTTTGATGAGTAAACACTATGTAAAATGAAGCAGATAAAAGAATGTATGATATGCAAACCTTTTGGAACCAGCTAGACAGGCTGTGCTATAAGTAATTCAGCAAAATGATACAATAATGTAACATCAAGCTCAAGAACATAAATGCAAGTATTTCAGAGAAGTCTGCTAAAGACATCTTGATAATTAACTGTATGCAGTTCAAGTCTTCTCCTCTTTTGTAAGTTCCTTTGCAATGTTACAATTATTTTAACAATTATATACTTTTTTCTTCTTTGGCTCAGGGTATTTGTACTGACTAATAAGTAATGGTCAGATTTGTGCATTCTTTAATCTTCTAGACATATGTATACACAATTATTTTTCTTTATGGGGTTGAACTGTGCTGTACTACTATTTTATAATATATGATTAGATGCTATATTTGTTTTTCATAGTATCATAGTGTGTACTAGTATAATGACCACTGAGGTCTTTTCAAGCCTAGCCATTCATCCCAAATCTGACAAGTTCTGGTACTATTGGTAGTATACGCAAGGGCTTGGGAGAAGAAACATTTGCAAGCAGGGGCCTGATGGATGAACCAGTTATAGGCTGACTATGTCTATTAAAAAAATAGGTGGTAAACCAGATGCAAATTTCTATTCCCCACCCAGATATGCAAGTTACACTTAAAGTGGGTTAGGGAGGAAATATGCTTCATATGTATGGATACATACCTGGCACATCAGCAGGTCCTGTTTATATCACAGACAAGACTTAAGTATTTAGAATGGGCAATTTTGTCCAGTGTGTTTTGCAGATATGGAGGAGGTCTATCAGAGTGGATTTTGATGATGCCTTGCATCCCAGGCACAGATATCCCCTCAACAGCTTGTAGGAGACAGAATACAGGGATAGGACATTTGTTGTATCTGCCTTATGACCAGGATAGCAGCTGAAAAGGGTCTTGTACCACCCATTAAATTGGTTAAAAACAAAAATCAGTCAGTCAGTAAATAAATAACTAAATAAATAGGTTCATAGGTATATACTAGGCTAACAACCACTATGGCTTTACAAGGACACCTGTGCAACCCATTCTATTTTTTCCCTAGGTATCATGGATGTTTATTAGGAGGAGGTATGTTTGTTAGGAATTTCAAGAGGTTATGTGAGTGGGGGATATTTTAATTTGGGCATTACTGTTTGCATCTGTCCATCAAAGACATGGGAGCCAAACTCAGGGTGAATTTCTGACTTACCATCCATTTGTCAAGGTTACAATTAAAAAGGGTTTGGGATGGACTATCCTTCACATGACTAGTGAGCCTGTTCCAGACATGGAGATCCTCTGAGACACATATCTGTCTCACCAGCATGTCTTATTTATGTCACACGCAAAATTTATATCCTCAAATCTAGTGGTTCTGATGCTGACAATTTTGGGAATGTGCAAAAGTTCCATCAGAGCTGGACCTGAGGATGCTTTGCATGCCAGGCATGGACTGTATCTCAGTAAACTGTAGAAGACAGTGTATAGACAGAGAGCTTAAAGACAATCTGTGTAGGACAATGTGTTTATATGCTGGATTCTCCTGGTAAGGAACATTTGTGGACATTCCAACTGTTGCACATGTCTGGTAAGGTACATGCCAAAGAGACAAATTATACTCAATAACATGTCTGAGACCATCAGATCATGAAAATCATGATCTGTCACTAAACGTCAAAAAATGTATTATTGTATCTTTTGGAAAGTCATCTACTCCAGGGAACTACCACACTGACAATACGCTCCTAAGAGTTGATCCATTTGTTTGGGATTTGGGCATGTATATGGATGGTGACCAAACGTTTGACCACCATATGTCTATTGCTGTAAAAAAATCCTTCTATATTGCACAGCTTATAAACAAAGGGATTGTTGTCTGAATCTGGGTATATGGGTAGATCCAACTTTGAGTTTTTCTAATCATATCAACCAATTGGTTAATAATAGTTATGGAATATCTAGTTTGTATAAAAAGATTTTAAAGTCTAGGAAATCAGAAATGATGAAGTCGTCCTGGAATATTCAGGAGCTACTCTAAGGCTAAATTCCTGCTATGAAATGATAACCTGGCAAAATTTCAAGGCCCCTAAACTTGAAAACACTGCTGACTTTGCAGAACTGTTCACAGAAACCCTGTACAAGCATGTTGATAGGTGATTAGAGTCAGCTGTACCCACCAGGAAGAAGTACAGAACTAACTCAAAAAAACAAGTCACCCTGGTGGAATCACAAAATTAATCAGCTGTATAACAGGAGGAAGAAAATCATGGCCCAAATTAGGAGGTGCAGTACCAAGCAGGATAAAAGCGCTCTCATCTAACTAAACAAACAACTCAAAGGACAAATAAAGTCTACTAAAGCCATATGTGAGGTAAAATTGGCCTCCCATGCCAAGGACAACTACAAGGCATTCTTTAGCTATGTTTGCAACCTCAAAGGCATTACATAATTGTGTGCAGAGCTCATTGTAAATGGAGCCACCTATACTGAGCCAAACCTACTCGCTGATAAATTCAGTTCCAACTTTACCCCTCTCTCCCTCCCTCTCCCTCAGCCTTACCTCAGGAAATACCATTAAATATAATTCCCCCTGCTGTCACTAGGGAACAGGTCCCTAATGCTCTTGCTAATGCCAATAATACTGCATTAATGGGCCCAGATAATATCCCAGGATGCTTTCAAAACAGTATTAAACATGACCTATCAGGTCCTCTGGAATTGCTATGTAACTGCAGCATCCAAAGAGGTTTCATGCCTCATGAATGGAAAACAGCAACAGTCATCCCTCTGCACAAAGGTGGGCCATCTACAGACCCTGGAAACTACAGACCATTAAGTCTCACTAGTCTTATATGTAAAGCCATGGAAAGAATTATCATGGGAATGATCAATAGTGATATTGTAAAGCTCCAGACACTGGATCTAACCCAGTTTGGTTTTGACAAGGGCTGGTCATGCTTACTGAACCTGTTTGACTTCTTTGAGAAGGTCACCAAGGCAATGGATGACAGCAAAATGGTTCACACTGCCTACCTTGACCTGACCAAGGCATATGACACAATAGCCCACTCAGGCATTGTTGACAAACTCAAGATGTTAGATACAAACCTATATGTCACCCCGGTGGATAGCCAACTGGCTCACAGACAGGAACCAGAAAGTTAGAATTGGGGAGTCCACCTCTACATAGAGGCCAGTAAAAAAGTGGGGTCCCTCAGGGATCGGTTCTTGGACCGCTCCTTTTTGGCATTTACTTCTCTGAAGTCAAGGCCAGTGTCAATGGTCTTTGGATGACTAAATCTGCAGATGATTGCAAATTAGGAACTGTCATTGAATCCCACACTGACACAAACGTTCTCCAGGAAGGGCTGACACAGACAAAAAAATGGTGTCAGAACCATGGACCAAAACTAAATGCCAAGAAATGCATAATAGTATCCTTCTGGAAGTCATCCACCCCTGGTAACTATCACATTGCCAACATGCTCCTTAGAGTTGACCTAGTGGTCAGGGACCTAGGGGCATAAATAGTCAGTAATCTAGACTTTGATCATCACGTGTCTACAGTAGTGAGGAAATCTTTGTATGCTGCACAAATTATAAACAAAGGTATGGCATCTAAGTACAAGGAAATCATTGTTCCACTGTATTTGGCATTCATCAGACCTATCATTGAGTACAATGCAACCTTTGGTATGTACTTAACCAAGCATATCCGACAATTGGAATGTCCACAGAGGTTCCTTACTAAAAGAATAGAAGGCATAAGTAAAATGCCATATGCAGACTGCCTCAATGCCCTATCCCTGTATTCTGTCTTATACAGGCTTTTGAGGGGAGGTCTATGCATGGCATACAGCTCATTGTCAGACCTCAGTCTGATGGATCTCCTGCATATCCACAGAACAAACAGCACCAGAATCAGCTGTTCTAAAGACATAAACCTTGCCTATGATATAAACAGGACCTGCTGGAGAGACAGGTTTGTATCCCAGAGTCTACTGCGTCTCTGGAACAGGCTCCTCATCCATATGAAACAGAGTTCTTCCCTAACCCAATTAAAATGTAACTTGGACAATTGAATGGGGAACAGGAAATTCATCACTGGTTTGGCACCTATGTCTCTAATGGACACAAGCAACATGTAAATGTCTCAGGCTGATGTTTGTAAATTTTTCATCTTCCAAGCCCCTGCTTACACTTATCAAGGGAATCAGAACTTGTCAGAGATTTGGGATGAGTGGCTAGGCTTAAAAAGGCCCTTGTGGTAGTTAGCCTAGTAAATACCTATGAAACTCTGAACCATTGTTTGTTCATTACATTAGACCCAATCATGAGTATGGAATAACAATATGGAAACTTTATAAGAGAACAAGCATGAGTAAACTGGAAAGGGTACAGCAGAGATATACCAAGGGCATCCATGGATATGAAAATTTAAGTTAGTATGAAAGACTAAAATATCTGAACTTGTACAGTGACTCTATAGATATGTAAGAGAGGTCTTATTCAATTATATAGGGCATTTAGAGACAACTATTTCTGGGAATGTTTGGGGTTATCAAGAAGTACTAGAGAATCATCAGATAACCTATATCCAAATGGAGAGATAAGTCAGCAAGCAAAGGAGAGTAGTATTGCTGAAATTGAATTCATCCTCAAGTTTTGGTGAGTACCTTCACAAGGTGGACCTTGTTTTTCACAAAATCTCGCCAAGACAACACTGATATATAGACTGCCCCCCCGGATTCACAAATCCTCAGTGTAAGACTAAATAAGTCTTACTCGGAGACTGCAGTTGAACAGTATGATGTCAGCGTCCCATGAATATTCATGAGGACATGCTGACTCAACCCCAAGTCTAACATGGACCGTGCAGGCAAGCAGGGGTCGTGTCCAACTGCCGAGCAGTGTAAAGGTCCATGCCCCTGCAAGTGTATGAAATGCAAAATGTCAACACACAAGAGCGAGCCCGCTCAAATGTCCATGTACCCAACACCACACTCCCTGACATTGTAAATCCCCAGCACAGTTATAAAAAGTAAAACATAAATTTTTTTTTCTAATTCCCAATAAAGTTGCCTGTATTTGCGCATGTGTGCATGGGTGTACCCATTGCTTAGCTGCAGTTAGCAATCTCGACATGGCAGAGCATAATAAGGACTGTTTATGCAAATTACGCCAAATAATAATAGCGTAGTGGTAGAGCGTTCGCACAAAGAGGAGGCATTCACTGTTCGAGTCCCACCACTCCCCTTCCTATTTTATGTTCCAAATTAGTATATGAAATAATTCCTGACCTATATGATTAAACTTTTACTAAATAGCATTGAAATGGCCTATATATCAGTGAACAAAATGTATAAAGGAACCTGACATATAATTGCCAGCAGTTAAGCAATGCTTAACCCAGCGCAATATAATTGCCCATAGCTAAATCGAGCTTTACCCAGTGCAAAGTAGTTGCTAATAGCTAAATCGCACTTTACCCAGTGCAATGTAGTTGCCCATAGCTAAATAGTGCTTTACCCAGCGCAGTCGGTTTGCTCGGAGGTGCGCGGTGTGCCAACCAGCACACAGTCAGGCAATGTGGAGCAATGTAGAGCAAAGTTGCTTAAACACAGCCATGCCCCCCTAACCTGTCTGGACAGTAGTAAAATAAAAAGCAATGATAAGGTTTGAACCCAAAACACTGTGTACCATAATCAAAGTACTGAACCACTACGCCACAACAGCTTAGGATAAACATCTACTGTTAACATATATATAGTAATAAATGTTAGATTAACCATTGCTAAGCAGGTCTGCAGTCAGCCGAGAATATTCAAAAATGGCCAATCACAGAAAAGTGTGGGAAATGTGGCATATTTAAGCTGCATAGGCGGGAATACTCATCATAACTGATTGTAGAGCCCATCTGCAGTTAGAATGTCTGGTGCTGGAGAGGGTACATGCTTTAGAGCGCAACGCTGGGGCATCGAGGAGTCAAGATACATGGTTTGGCTCCTATTCCATCGGCATGAGACTCGACTCCTGCAGGGCCAGTTCCAAGGAACAGAGTATAAGGCAGAGGCTTGGAACCTGTTGGCTCATGAACTCACCAGTGCCACAGGCATCCCTCGGACTGGTGAGCAGGTCCATCACCACCATGCAGACCTGAAGAGATGGAAGCAGGACCTTCTGAACCAGTGGATCCAGGAGGCCCGTCATATGCATGATGCCCCACTACTAAGTAGGTAGCCATGGAATGCAGTATGTAAGACAAGCTAATATAGTCTAAATAATGGATAGGTATGTCTCAATATCCCTTCATTTACTCCACAGCTGCAGATGCTCATGCTATGAATCAGCAAGCCTATGCAGATAGGCTGCTAAGGCTGCGCCACCAGGCAGGTTAGTAAATATTCTGCATATATTGTTACATGATATATGTGAGTGAGCATGACAAAAGTGTTTTAGCCCAATAATACAGCAATAAAATGCCCTGAATAAATCCTCTGCATGTACTGTTATATAACAAACATCATTGAGCCAGAAATAGAGTGTACTAACCCAGCAATCAAGGTAAAATAAGTCTGGAATACTATCTCTGCATGTATAAGTGAGCAGGCCTGAAAAAGAGTGTTGTAACCTATCAAGAAAGGTATAATATGTCCTGAATATGTCTTTCGTATGCACTGTAATATCAAGTAAAGGAGAGAGCCTGTAGAAAAGAGTGTTCAATGCAATTAATAAAGGTATAAAACTTGGAGTGTGCCTGTGTCACTTACTTTGAAATGTTGTTGTACCCTTGCAATAAATAAATAGTACTGTTGTATTAGGTGCTGTCAACCCACCGTTGTGCAGTCCCATAAGAAGTGGATGAAGGAAGTGGCAGAAGCTGTGAAGCATAAATCATTCATTCCCTGAATAAATCCTCTGCATGTACTGTTACATATCATAAGTCAGATAGCCAGGAATAGAGTGTAGTAACCCATGAATAAAGCAAAAACATGTCTGGAATACTATCGCTGCATGCACTGTCATAGAAAAGAAGTGAGTGAGCCTGAAAAACAGTCTTGTAACCTATCAATAAAGGTATAATATGTCCTGAATAGGCCTACTGCATGCAGTGTATCAAATAAAGGAGACAGCCTGTAGAAAAGAGTTTTAATGTAAATAAGAAAGGTATAATACTTGCAGTGTGTATGTGCCAGTTACTCAGAAATGTTGTTGTACTCTTGCATTGAAAAAATGTTATTGTTGTATTAAGTGCTGACAATCCCCAGTAGTGCAGTCCCATATAAAGTGGATGAAGGAAGTGCCAGTAGCTGTGAAGCATGTAACAGTCCTCAACAGTTGTTAAATGGCTGACGTGCATATGTAAATCTGGCACATGAGTAGCCTGTCAAGGTGTTCCCCAGAAATGTTAATGTTCTACCTGAAAAGTAGGGCTGTGTAGAAAATCAAGTGAAAAAGTCACATGAACACATCCAGATGTGCAGATACATAAACAAGTAAATAAAATACAAGTATGTAGCAGTAACATCTGCATTTTGGACAGTTACTGTGTCAGATATAGGTCAGGTATATAATGAAGTAGCCAAACCCATAACGCAATCAAATGCATGTTGCCTAGTGTAATAATACATGTAGGGGATATACACCTGCAGTCAATAGGAATGTAGTGTACAGTTAAACTACTAATAAGATGTTAATGGAGGTTTCTTTTTACACCCTACCCCATGTGCATAAACAATGCAATTCCACACCTCAATGGGTATGTCTAATCTCATAACATTTGTTGGGACATATGTCCTATTGTTATATAAAATCTGCATTTACTTTGATGCATGTCCCCTGTTAAAACACCACAATCTTGGTGGCCTGTTGCCACCAATCATCCCTGCATGCTGTTGTAATGTCCACTGTCGTTCAATACTTGCATGTGTTATGCTTGCTGTTCAGCTGTTGTAACCCTGGTGTGTTGGGTTAATGGGAATATTACTGCATGCTGTTACAACTAACTTGGAATGCTGTTGTCTATGTTGTAATTAAACACACCTAATCACAGAACGTATGGGAAGGCCGGTCCCAGCGGACCCACCTGTCCCTCCTCAGCTGGCAGGTGCACCTGGCACCAGCAGGTCTGGTGCCCAGCCCGGGCCACCCTCCTCCGTTGGTCCTGTGCCACCTTCGAGTGGAAGCAATGCAGGGGATGGGGCTCAACCTCCCTGCAAGCGTGGATGGAGAAGGGCCTCCTGTCACCCTCCAAAGTGTCCGGGTTGTGGTGAGTAGGGAGATCCAGCGTTTAGTCACTGATCCCCTACACCAGCTCGAGGTGAGTGTGGCATGACTCATGGGTGAGCCTGCCCCTCTTACGTAGCCCCCAGCACAACGACCCTCGGGTCTGTGAAGGTCCAGTGGTGACTGCCCATGGGTGGGGATCTCAGTCCCACTGTTACCATCTGTGGGATCATGGGCTTGCGATTTCCAAACATCCGTCCCCGTCAATTGTGTTCACCTACCCCATGTGTCATATTCCGCCCCATATGCATCTTGTTTTTCTTGTCTGTTTACCTACCCAACCTACCTCCCCAAATATACCTACTTCCTCTACCTCACTTTCCACTCTCCCCTGAAAAAAAAAAAGGGCAATCTGTACCCGCAAAATAATCACGCCCCATACATAGCTGCCCATTTCACACACATGTCCACTGGACATGTAAACTGATAATTATAACTGGCAGTACAACAAACTTTGTTGTCCTCACCCCTCTCTCAGGGGTGGAAGGTTTCAAATTTCACTCCAAATTTGCTACATATGCACAGCTGTTGCTGTTAAAGAAATGGGCAGCTATGGACCTTTCCTACACCCTCCCTGCACATTACGAGCTTGTGTACCTACTGTCTTTACCTCTTTGTGACCCCTTTTTCACCACTGTCCTATCTCCCCATTTTCTTTTCTTTCAAAGAAATTAGTGCCGGGGTTAGCGGGAGTAAGCACTTTTAAGCAGTAGTAAGTGGGTTTAAGCAGGTGTGCGCATGTGTGTGCTTAGCTAAGCATCGCTAAGCGTCGCGCAAACCCACACAAACCCGCTTACAACTGCTTAAAAGTGCCTTACTCACTCTATGTCAGGGCCCTTGTTCTTCTCTGCAGCAAAATAAAATACCTCTGTCAGTCTCGAACCCCAGACCTTGGACACATAAGACAGCATGAAGTACCACTAAGCCACAACAGATACATAATAACTTTGTGCTTCAAAAAATATATCATGCATTACAATGAGTGAATGTAAAGCAAAAATAGGAAACCCATAACACAAAGCCTGTTCTGTGGATCTTTAACAGCAATTGATGTGGGATTGCATTACATGAGTGTGATGTGAGAAGCAGCCTATCAAGCAGAAAATAATGTTACAGAGGCACTTTACAACCCCCACACAGTATCATAGCAGGACAAACACTGGCATATCTGAGTAGGGCAGAGGCCATACCTCCTAACTCAGTGAACTTTCCAGGGATGTCCCTGATTGTGAAACATATTTTAGCTGTGTCCCTCAGAAACCCTCAGAAAAGTACTGACATCAGTCAGAAAGGTGGGCTATTACACAATGAATACTGACAATAATAACAGTAGACACCGCTTGTATGTCATGAAAGGAGTACTAATCCATATGTACTGCTTCACTGAAGTATACACCTACTGTCCCTATTATGTGTAAGGTGTACCTCACTTTCAACTACCTGTCCCTGACACCATGCAAAGATGTATCTGAGTGTTCCATAGGCCTGGCAGAGGCACAAACACACAGGCATATAGGCTATACTGCTGTTACACACTCTGCAAATAGCTTTGGTAGGACCTCCCCAAGCATACCCTTATGTAGGAGTATAACACAGAAATACCAATGGATGTAGCCATGTACTGGTAGCAACTGACTGTAACAATGCCATTGTAACAGTGCTGAAAACACCTGTGAGTTGCGCAGACAAAGGATGACAGTGTAACCTCTGGCTACCATCTAGGTAGGTTCACAGGTGGGAACTATGCAGACAGACGGCCTGCCCTGATAAACCCACAGGTACACACCAATCCTGCAAGTCCAGTAAGATAATATTCACACATTAATGCATAACGCTCTCAGTATGTAAGCCCCCCCCCAATTAAAAGATACTTGTGCGTTTAGGGTCTACCAAGTGTGTAGGTAGGCATACTCACTACAGGAATTGTCCAGTTGTCCTGCAAACCCTGTGCTAATGTCAACAGTAAAAAACATAAACCTTGCAGAAGTCAGTACATTAATATTCCCAGTATAGTCACATAAATGTTATGTAAGTATTTGTAGTGGTGAGTAAAACTCTACACTGATAGCTCAGTATTGGAAGTGGCAACAGTCAGGTCTGAGTACAACATGTACATCACTGTCTACACCTCTAGCTTCATTTATAAGATGTATACCAACTTTCTGACTTACACAACATTGTCCACAGCAAACAGGCATGGGCCCCACTCTGGAAATCTGAAAGGGCTACACCTACATACCTTAGCAATTTATAGCATTGGGTTGCTATGGCAGTGAGTACTGCAATTACCACTCAGCAGGCTGTATGCATTTACCAAATGCTGGGCAACAATTGGTGTCGAGGGCATCACATGCACATGTACAGATACCTATAAAAGCAGATAGTACTTGCTATCCCCACATGCAATCATTACATTGCAAGTTCCACATAGTGAACAGCCCCAAGCAGGGAAAAATAAATAAAAAAAAAAAAAAACAACAGTATGTTTCTGTACCAAAAAAAAAAAAAAAAAAAAGAACCATACACAGATGGACCTGGAAGGGACATACAGGTATGTAACAGTTTGTAGTTACCGGCAGGTAGTCGATGGTAATGGTTAGTACTGTAGATCCTCTGATACATGCATATGTGGCAGCAGTAGGTATGTATGCACTGATGTCATGCATAAGTATTGCCATGGAGAAATTGTTGGGTAGCTGTGTGCAGTGGGACATAAGTGTGACATTTGTAGCTCAGCAGTACATGTCAAACATCTGAACATGTTATCTATGGTCTGTACAGTACTATGTTTAATGGCAGTTTGGGGGAGTACTGCAAACACCTAGATAAACTTGGATGTCACAGAGTAAGACATGCATGATAGTCACATAATGTGTAGATTAGCATTGGCAACCACTGTAGCAGGCTAGCATAGTAATGTATCATTTGCAGCTATGTATACCCTTGTACTATTACTGTATGCACACATGTGACAACTGTCCATGTTGTAGCAAAGCCCAACAGGTCATCCATGAGGTGTATGGACTTACAACAGTGTGCACCTTGTGTCTGTATGGCACACACATATGTCGAGATACATGTGTGTCTGATTTATAAGCATCTGAACATGTGCATAGAGCAAGGGACATACTGCAACTATTTGTGAAGGGCGGACATTTATATGTTGGTGCAGGTTGTTATGTGCATATATATATGTAGGTTGTAGTGTGTGTCAAACAAGACAGCATACAGTGCTGGCCTATGACATGTGTTGTTCTAATGCTGTGGGTATGCTTTGTTAGGTATATCATTACATAACTGTACTCCCCTCAACCTTTGCATAATTGATATTCCCACCATGAAAGGTGGACTGTATATGTGCTCCAGCTGAATGTTGTACATGTATTGCCATCCCTGTTGTTAAAAGCCCTGTACCCATGAACTAACACATAGGTGGTAGTGTACTCAACACCGAAGGTGTGATAAGAGACTACGGGACACAGGTGGACAGTAGTGTCCCTAATGATGATCACTGTGCCACACTAGTCATGTAAACCTAGTACAGTCCACATGTCATCAGTAAATTTGTGTCATCCATGCAAACAGAGGTCAGGGTTCCACTTCACTCATCAGTCATAACACCCATCATAGAGTACAATGTCCCTGTTGGTATGTACCTCAGAAGACATCCACAGCAACAGTAGATGCCAGACACATACCTCACAGAGAGTATTACTTGATTCCAACCGATGCCCTATGCTGACTGTCTTACAAAGCCACAGCTACACTGTGTCGCATACCGCCTACCCAGAGCCTACCCCTGCCTAACATACAAAGCTATGGAAAATCCACAGGTGTTGGATGTCCTCCATGTAAACAGATGGAACACCAGACAAGATACACACTCTACTGATCAACACCTTGTAATGTAAACAGCAGAACATGCTCGACTGGCACATCATCACCACAGACACATACCATACCATGGAACCAACTACCTATCAACAGCATATGAAGGTCCTCATTAGCAGTTGCCATCAATAACCATGATGATTGCATGTGAGATTGGAAACACAACCCGGTAATCACCCCTCTGGCTCTGCATGACAGGGGCACATGAACCTACATTACATGTGTGTTGTAGTGCAGGTTACCATATGTCTAGGCTTCCATAGGCCCTATTGATAACAGCCTATCAGCTATCTAGGACACGATACACACATGCATGTATGTACCTGTTGCATCACATGCTATGTGAGTTTGACTGTGTGTGATGAAGAATGTGTATGTGAATGTGTCAATGATGTGTATATGTGTGATAGCCTAGTGGGAATCTGTGTATACCATGGTATGTAGTGTTGTAGCTGTAATCCCATCAAAAGGTCTGTATGCTATTGCCAGGCAGGAAAAGCAGTATGGCATACGTTGTGACATAGTCCCATGGTGTCGAATGTAGTGTGCCTTTGTAGGCTAAAGCAGTACATCTATGCTTATTGATTGTTAACACTAGTGAATACAAGTCACGTATGGACTGTAGTACTACCTGAAGCTGTATGCCTCAACTGCACAGTATGGTTTATATCCACATGGCTTGGTAACACACTTTTGTTTGTTACCTGTAGTCCTCACACATCACATACCTCAGGCATGAGGTTATGTATGTGCTGACACACAGTAATGTATGGTACACAGGTAACTGTAATCTGGATTGTGTGTTGTAGGTATGTCTGATGTGTGTGTGGGTATGCATGTAACATGGCCTCGGTGGTATGTGTGTCACAGGATATAGGTGCGTATCTAGCAACATGTATAGTGTAGTACAGCAGTATGCCACCTATAGTGATGAATGTGCACAAATGTTACTGAGGGGTTTGCTATCAACAAGTAGTGTGGCGTACTGGTAGTACCGTAACCGTACTGTGCATTGATTTCAATGGATGACAAATGTCTGTATGCATTAGCTTCATATACACCTCCTGTGGCTAGGTGTTGCATTGTGTCACATACAGTGTGCCATGTACTGTTGTAGAGTCCTACATACTGGTTTCAGTTTGTGACTGTGCAGAACATGGTTTGGTATATAGAATGTGCCAGGCACTGTCAGGCAGTCGTGGGCTTGGCAGTCATATGTGTCATTAAAAGTGTGTATCTACTGACAGCCAATAGGTTTCTATATATGGCATTTCACTGATGTCTGTATATTAGAATGTTGAGTGTGCAACATGGCTTTTTCACAATTACTGTTTAATTGCCTTCCAGGGTTATGGCACACAATAGAAAGCCAGCCTATTCCCCTGAGGAGGAGGAAGTTATCACAGATGCACTCAACCTTCTGTTTTCAAGATCCTGCCAGGACCAGTACGGTCACACTGCACTGCGGCAGGATGTTGTCCATTGGGTGAATGATGTAGGCATGCATGACCAGACTTATGAGCAAGTACGCCATCACTGCAGTGATTTAATCAGACATGTCTGGCAGCATGCCTCCAATGTCCACATACAACAGCTTGCCACAGGTGGTGGTGCTGCTACACATCCACCCCTCACCAGAGTGGAAGAGCTGCTCCTCAGCATGGTGGCTCATGGCCAACCAGTACAACACACCTGTGTCATCATGGAGGCCGGAGTCACCCAGCACAGCGACAACGAGCGTGTAGGTAACATGGCATATCTGTAGACCACTGTTATCCCAAGTGTTATAATATGCATTAATCAGATGTGTACTGTGTATGCAGAATATGTGGAGCCTGATGTCATGCAATACTGATAATTTGGGACATTATCTGTATGCCTGTGACTGTCACCCCATGTACTACTGTATAATTGCAGACTCACAGCAGCAATGCCATAGTTGTTGACACTGACATACTGTCTCATATCCTTGCAGGTCCCTCTGGTGTGATAGCAAGACAGCAGACCCATGCTGGTGAGTGGGCTACAGTCAATATTGCATATAACATGTGCATGTCATAGTAGAGTTGTAGGCCATATACACATGTTAAACAACTACACATAGTGCATGCTTTGCATGTTCTCTGTGTGACTATGCACTTCCCAGTGACATGAGTAGCTGACTCATACACATGCAACACACAGAGCATCACAAACAAGTGGGGTACACTGTAGTGGACATTGTATAGGCATAGTCAATACACATGCACACAGCATACACCACTTTGTCATATGCAGTATGTGTTAATATGATACACATGGCATATGTAGACACCTGCTGTAAGGTCATACTCCAGTATCCCATATGTCATCAACACGGCACACATACTATACCTGGGGGTAGAGGCCTATCATGGGGTGGTGTAACATGCATCAACATACAACACAGTCATATTAGGCAATGCTCCCTATTGAACACCAGACATGCCCATGTAACGACTTTCTGTGAACTGTTAAATATAGCCTAAGTGGTGCAGGTCAGGTACAGCAAGATAGTTGCCAGTGTGACATGCATCAGTGGCCTTGAGTGACCACATGATGCTGCCTGATGATGGCTCATGGTACTACACTACATCCAGTTACAGTACCTGCAGTACTAGACATAGCATTCATTGTTATACACCTGACAGTTGTATGCATCCAGACATGGTTTGAATATCTATGAGTGATGGTGCACAGGACATTGGAAAGTGTTTCAGACTTGCAGTGCAATGTTGTGTCCATGTACATATTGTGTACCAGGGTGAGGCCAATCACTGAACAACACACATGCATCAACGACATGTATATTTTTATCTACAAAGACTCTCTACACTCGCACTGCAGGCTGTCGAGCAACACACATCCTGCATGCTGACATCTGTGAGAGGACTCTTTGGCTTGTGATACTGTACTTCACCTTCAACCACTAACGACTATGTTCCATATCGCTGTTGGTGTGTGTGTGTGTCAACTTGAATGTGTAGTGTATTAGTGTGCATGTGTGCATGTGTGCATGTGTTCATGTATTCATGTGTTCATGTGTGCATGTGTGCATGTGTTCATGTGTTCATGTGTGCATGTGTGCATGTGTTCATGTGTTCATGTGTTCATGTGTGCATGTGTCCATGTGTCCATGTGTTCATGTGTTCATGTGTGCATGTCTGCATGTGTGTGTTTATTTGTTCATGTGTGCATGTGTGCATGTGTGCATGTGTTCATGTGTTCATGTGTGCATGTGTGCATATGTGCATGTGTGCATGTGCTCATGTGTGCATGTGTGCATGTGTGTAAACATCATGTACAGATGGTAAAGTGTGCTTCCTGTCTCCCTCTCACAGGTGCTGAGGTATTGTTGGATGGGTGCAGCAGGGAATCTGAGGTCACTGCCACAAATAGTGACCATGATGATACATGTGTAGTGGCACAGGCATGTTTGAGAGGGTCTGTCGGTGGTCCACCAATCGACAGTACACAGCTTTCCACCCCATCTATGTGCACATACGTACTGCCATTACATCCCTCAACACCAATGGCCTTAGGTGAGGAACAGCATACGGTAGGCCTTGACCAGGAAAGTGTGGTATCCATGGCACATGCAACCCCACACAACAGCTATGCCCAGACACACGGAAAGGTGCCACATAGGCATATGTCCAGGGGTTCTTGTGGGAGCATCACTGGATATAATGCCCCTGGCAGGCATGCCCGCACAGGTCTCACAACCTCAGGTATGTTCCAGGATGTGATGCAAGCACAGGCACATATGGAACGGTACATCAGGTAGGGACTAAGGGCACAGAGTTCTCATAACACCATGATCAATGACAGTATCCATGACCTTTCCGGTGCCATCCACAATTACACCAATGTCATTGATAGACGTTGGAGGAGACATTAGATGTCCTCCGCAATGTTATGTCCATGTGCCAAGGCAGTGCAGGATGGCTGGGACATCGACATGGATGTATGCCAGCAACATCCTCAGCTGGCAGCCGTCATGGATGACACCCAAGTGCCAGCCACTCCCGTAGTGCCAGTACCAGCCCCAGCAATGTTGTGGCTGGACTTACGGTAGACCGTCCGAGACGACCATGTGCACGTGGCTCTGGCCAGTCCCAGCAGGGACATGGGTCCAGTCAATATCCCTCTGCCTCTGACAATAGTACTCAGTCTGGCTTAGTACCTGATACTGTCCATGTCACCCCTGCCAGGCACAGGTACTGTGTCTGTGGCCGGAGACAGTGATCTGTACAGCCTGGCAGGTACAGTCTGTGGCTGTACCACAAACTCCCATATTTGGCAGCCACAAGGGGGTACTGTGTGCATGCAGACACATGCACATACTACCAACACGTAGGGCTAACACATACACACACACATCACATCAACACTGACCCATACTGTACTGTTGTCCCTCACCCACACACGCACACACACACACACACACACACACACACACACACACACACACACACACACACACATGTTGGTTGGATGGGTCATTGTCGGGCTCTGGAAAACAATCACACACCCAGTGCATATGATGAAACTGTGCCACCTCCTGTCATCTGTGACATTGATGCTGGAACAGGATAACGTGGTGCTGATGCACAGGGTGACCTACTAGCAGTGTAGCAATGTTAGCATGTTGTGAACAGTAAAGTGTAATGATATCCTTGTAGGTGTATCTGAGCAGGCATGATGCATCACAGCAGTGATTATCAATTTTGTATTGTTTACACCAGTGTTAATTCCAAACATGGATTGTCCACACATGTGCCAGTTGGCTGATGTGTGTGGTACTGGCAGCATGTGTCGTTGAGTGGATGTAACATCTGTGATGTGTGCTGTACAGATTCCAAGGTATACATTTGTGAACATGGTGGAGGTGCACTGTTTGCATGTATCTGCATGGTGGGTACATGGGAAGGGTGACATGCCCTGTATTACACAGTGTTAATACTTCATATTTCCTATTGGTGTCCAATATGCATGTCACTACACATATGTCACAACTTGGGTACACATGTGTGTATTACATGGTATAACACTATGCTGTGGGTGATACTGTTGATATCGGTCAGTGGTTAGCATTCTGGTAGTGTACATAACCTCAACAGCCTGATTTTAACCACTCGTTAGATGATGTCTTAACAACTGACACACAGCTGTAGGATACACAGTAGCATTAGAATCTTTCCGGTATTGTACTATACCAGTTACCAGTGGTAATGACCACCACACATTCTCGTGACCACTCCTGTTTGGCATGTGTCCATCCTAGGTACAAGCAGGCACACTAGGGATATGTACATCCACATCTGGTGATGCATACAGTGGCCTACAAAGCATTCCCTGGATTAGACAACTATCCTCCACAAGGGTATCATACAGACACATACCTGTTGACAAACCCATGTTGTGAAGCTATGATCCAACAATAGCATAGTCATCCACATTTACTACACATAGTATCCTGATAGTACCACATTGGTAGTAGCACACAACATGTAGCAGTGGTACTGATGTGTACAGTGGTACTGATGTGTACAAACAGCCACATGTGATTTCATCTGTCCTTTGATATCCACATTCCCAAAGCTATGCTGATGTCCCTCAGTGTATCACATAAGCAATAAGGGGTCTGTATGCATATACATGGAGTTGTTGTATACCTATAATGAATGGCCTTTATTGACAGACTGTGTTGTGTTTGGGCATGTCTGTCATATGCCACAGGCATACACCCACACTCACACTATTCTATAACAACTGTCATGTGTGTGTGTGACACAGATGACCTAGGGCACAGCTCACTACAGTGGCTGGACTTGTCACATACATACATATGTGAGCTATGGTCCAAGAAGCAGCAGCAACAACTGTCAATGGTAACAGATGTAGTCATGTTGACAGCAGGCTTCACACCTATGAAGTGAATGAGGTCACATGTACATATATGTCTTGGCCACACAGTTACCAATTTAGGTCACATGTACATATGTGCATTTGCCACGCAAATACCTGCAGTGTGCTATGCACATACTGTTGTTTTACTGATATTTCATACAGTAGTAAAAGCAAAACCCACAACACATCGCTCAACAGTGTCACAAACACACACACAAACTCAGCAATTTCAGGATTCAAACCCCTACCTACCTATGTCATGGTACTAGACAGATATGCATTACCATGATGCGACATATGCATTATTGGGAGTTTTCATTACAACTGCTGTATTTGTGGGATACTGACATCATCACAACCGCCCTAAAGTGAATTCACCTATTTCAATGTGTTTTCACAGTCTCCAAAAAGGCCACTCCTCTCATAGGATTAGACACACACCTACATACACCCCCACACACACAGCATTTGCAGAATTCAAACCCCTTCCTAACTATGTTATAACACTAGAGAAGATATGCATTAACATGATGAGCTACGTGCTTTACTAGGAGTATTCATTTCCATAGCTGTATTTGTGGGATGCTGACATCATCACACTTGGCAAAGAGGTATTCACCTCTCCTAATGTGTTTTCACAGTATCCAAAAATGCCACTCTTCTCAAAGGGAATCTCATACACACACATTCACACTCAGCATTGGCAGGATTCAAACCCCTACCTAACTTTGTTATGACAATAGGAAAATACACATTAACATGACACGCTATATGCTTCAGTAGGAATGTTTGTTTCCATAGCTGTATTTGTGGGATGCTGACATCATCACACTTGGCAAAGAGGTATTCACTTCTCCTAATGTGTTTTCACAGTCTCCAAAAAGGCCACTTCTCTCAAAGAGAATCTCACACATTCACAGGATTCAAACCCCTACCTAACTATGTTATGACACTAGGGAAATACGCATTTACACAACATGCTATATTCTTTACTGGGAACATTCATTTCCATAGCTGTATTTGTGGGATGCTGACATCATCACGCTTGGCAAAGAGGTATTCACCTCTCCTAATGTGTTTTCACAGTCTCCAAAAAGGCCACTCCTCTCAAAGAAAATCACACACACACACACACACACACACACACACACACACACACACACACAGGATTCATACCCCTACCTAACTATGTTACGACACTAGGGAGATACGCATTAACACAACGCGCTACATGCTTTATTGGGAGAATTCATTTCCATAGCTGTATTTGTGGGATGCTAACATCATCACATTTGGCAAAGAGGTATTCACCTATCCTAATCTGTTTTCACAGTCTCCAAAAAGGCCACTCCTCTCAAAGGGAATCTTACAAACATACATACATACACACACTCAGCAATTGCAGGATTCAAGCCCATACCTAACTATATTATGATGTTAGTCACATACACATTAACACGACTCGCTATACGCTTTACTGGATGTTGCAATCTCCACTGCTGTATTTGTGGGATACTGACATCATCACACTTGACAGAGAGGTGTCAACCTCTTTTAATGTGTTGTGAAAGTCTACAAAAAGGGCACTTTTCACAAAGGGGATCACACACACACACACACACACACACACACACAAACATTGCAGGATGCAAACCCCTACCTAACTATGTTATGATACTAGAGAGATACGCATTAACACGACACACTATATGCTTTACTGTGTGGCTTCTATTCTCCTGCTATATTTGTAGGATGCTGACATCATCAGACTGGACATGGTAATGTGTGTGCACTTAGTGTTATGCAATCCCAGGAATGAACCTTGTGGGTCAGCAGGTGTGAACATCTTGAACAGGAATCCAGAATTCATAGCTTGTGTGATCTATCTGTGGACAAATTACCATTCCTTCATATGACAATACATATTTATGCACAGATTGTTGGTTTTGTGGATACAACATGTGTCTGTGATGTTGAAAAAGGGCTATTCAAAGTCTATGTGGGACCTGTGTTGCTCCTTTCAGTGATGTATGTCCTGAGTGGCTGCCTTGCAAGAAATCTAGCCGGTTTGGGGAACATGATCTGCTCATTAACATACCACAGACGTTTGGGTTGTGTATTTGTTGGATTACAATAGCTCTGTTCCTGACTGCAATCATGATGGACTACATGGCCTAGCAGTTCGGACTTCATAGGCTTATAGGACTATAGTTCCCATGGTCTGTTGTGCACCAACACTTGTGGGGTATGCCACATGTTGCTGTAACACATTCAACAGTGTAAGATCCTATAGACGGTGTGAGGCTCAACAGACTGTTCAGGTGCAGAGTCTGTTTGTTCTGTTGTTCACTTATGACACATATGGGGAAACAATGTTATCCACGTGATGGGATTCATTTGGCTTTGGGAGGAGCAGTTTACACATTCTACATGTGATATCTCCTGGTATGATGATAGTGCCTTTTGTCACTGGGAGGTGGGTATGTATGTATGAGCCTGTCTGACAGGATGTTGACATTGTCAGTCAGGTACAGTTGACCCTGACTCAGGACATATATGACTGTACATTGCTATTTCTGACATAGCTGAAGGAGGTGTAATGTTTCTGACTGTACTCTGCAGATAATCTTTCCAAAGCAACAACAAACCTGAACACTAAACCCATGTTATACTCTTTTACACACTTAACACAATACTGATCCTTTGTGATCAGTCAACAGTGTATGTCATCATTATATCCTGGCATGTCCATAGGTCGGTTTCGTGTGTACTCTCCAGTCCAGCTGGTGCATATTGGAATTTTGATGCATTGTTACAACTGCCTTATGTACACAGAGAACACTGTCTTCCTACCAACAAACTCAGATATATGTGAGAGATGCAACTGTATAGACAGACAGGAGGCTGAGCTCTCCCAAGCCATGACTGGCACAGTCTATCAGGTGGTGAAGGTAACCACACACACCACAAATCCGGTCTCACATGGACCTATGACAACAGCAAACCATATACATTAACACACAAAGACATACTCGCAGCCTCTAAGTATACTCTGCCTAAGCAGCAGAGACATCCAAAGCAGACACACAAACAACTGCTAACCCACAACCATACACACATCACATAGTTCACAAAGTCATTGTGCCACACAGTCATTGCCCTTGGGCCTACACAACACACCTCATACACTTGTATTAAATGACTGTAATTGTCGGTCATACTGTCATCCCACTCACCAGGCTGAACAAGGAGAAGGTCACTTTGTGCTGTCTGTCGGGTGCCAGGATCTGCCACAGGACACATGCCCTCTTGTCAGTCCACTGCAAGTACAAATATGGCTCTATCATTGACCATGCTGGTGTGTAAACCCGCAGACGTTCCTCCCTGGGCTACATGACAAGAGACATAGAGGAGCTCTCTGATTAAGTAGCCCAGGCCAGTATGACCCTGACCTTGTGTAGCATCTTACCCTCACCAAGTAGTATGTCACAGTATACAGACAAACTGATCACTTTTAACAGTTGGCTAACATATTGTTGTCATTCAAAGGGGATCCAGTGTCTGTCAGCCTGGGATTACATGCTTGACATGCCACGCAGATTCGCTATGGACGCCATGCACCTGTCACCCCTAGGCTTTCACAGACTGGCTTAGCCTCTTGCCACACCCATAGTGACTGTTTGAAGCAAAGCTCAGAAGACAAAACCACATCCATAGACGTTATAGGGTAAAGGTAACAGAGAGTAATGCTGCTCAACAACTGATGTCTAACCCTCAGAATGCATGCACTCAGGACTCACATCAGTATGGAGACTGTCGATATATGTGCAGTGACACACACCTGGTTCAGACTCCCAAAAGCACACCAGCACTACCAGGTTTGACTTCATACCATGGTTTGCGAATACAAGACTCGGACTGGACAACAACAATAGGGGAGGTATCCATATACATCATTCATACACACACCTCTGGGTTGGTAGCATTGCACAAAGCATCGGAGAATGTACATGTGCAACTGACAGTGGGCCAAACTGCATTTCATTTTGTAGACTGCTACAGACCACACTCCCAAACTCGGGAACAACACTCGTTATTCCTGGGAACACTGGGGAATGTGAAGGTCTCTCCAATCACCATTATATTGTGTGACTTCAAATACACAAACATTGACTGGGAATACGACTCAAGCACTGACACCCTTGCACAACAGTTGCTAGTATTGTTACACTCAAATGCTATGGCAGACCTGGTCACCACAACCACAGGGTGTTAAAACATGTGGGACCTGATCATCACCAACACGGGGGCTCTATGTTCCACATCAGAGGTATACCCCTCATTGTTAAGGTCAGAACATACATTCATCTCACTGGACATACATATCCCATACACACACACACATCCTAGGTGATCTCAGTGATGTACTTCTCATGAGCAAACATCACACTTATACAAACCGAGGTGGTATCCGTCAAAGACCCTGGAACAGTGTTAATTACGACTCAGACCACTTAATCCTTTACAAACCCATTCTATGGACAACTACTGGAATGCATGGATAATGCTATTCCAGATAACTACAAGACTCACTCCTCCAAAGGCAGGGGACCAGTCTGGTGGACCATGGCCATTAATGAGCTATACAAGGACAGGAGGAGGCTACTACATGATAGAGCACAATCACAATCAGGAAGGCATCTCTGATCAGTACTATGGAATAGCTACAATCACTTGTTGATTCATCTAAGGGTCACTTCTAATGGACACTTGCAACAGATACTATGGACAATCACAAGGCCTTCTTTAGTAATGTCAGGGACCTGGGTGGGAACTCACAGATATGCTGTGTGTTACTGCATAATGACAAAAGATACAGTGAACCCACTGACATTGCAAACATCCTGTACAACAAGTTCGATGGGAATGTTTCCACACCATCTCCCCTGCAGTGCACATGTCCATCCCAACAGGGTGTAGCCTCCCTGACATCACAGATGAACAGGTGAATGCTGCCCTCTCCATAGCAGACAGCACAGCATCAGTCGGACCAGATGGTGTCCCGGACTGCGGCTTACACGACAATCATGACGAACTTCACACTCACATTATGTCACTGTTCAATATCAGAGTTACCACAGGATATGTACCCATGGAATGGCGTACAGCTACAGTGTTCCCGCTCCACAGTGCTGGTGCCATAAGGGACCCTGGACAATATGGCACTATATACCTAACTATCCTGGTCTGCTAAGCTATGGAGCGTATCGTCATGGAACACATACACATAGACATTGTGAACCTACAGACACTGGATCCTGCACAATTTGTCTTTGTTGTGGGCAGATCTTGCCTCTTGCACCTGTTTGATGTCTTTAAACAGTTAACAGGTCCATAGACGTACAGAGGGTTATCCACACAGCCTACCTGGAGCTCGCACAACAGTTCAACACAATACCCCACTCGGCCTTTATACATAAGCTGACCAGATTCAATATCTACGCATATGTCACAAGATGGACTGCTAACTGGATCATGGATAGCACCCACATGGTCAGTATTGCAGGTGCCATGTCTGACTATACACCAATTACATGTGACATCCCACAGGGCTCAGTCCTGGGACCTCTCTTGTTCCGTTTATATTTCTGAGACGTACTGGCTAACACTGGAGGAATATGGCTGACCATGTTTGCAGATGACTGCAAACTGTGTGCCATAATCGCCTTCCCAGCTGGCACAAGCATCCTCAGAAAGGGTCTCACAGAGATGGATGACTGGTGCCAGAGCCATGGCCTACAGCTACCTTCCTTTAGATGCATAGTCATCACCTTTGGTGATAACATCGTGCCCACACATTACCACATAGGTGATGATACATCACGTACGGTGTGTGTGATTTGTGATTTGGGGACATGAATAATTAGTACTCTTGCCTTTAACATTCACATTGCCAGTGTTGTTGGACACACCTTCTATATAGCCCACCTTATCCCATAGGGTTTTACATCCAGATCAGGTGGGGTCTTTGTGCCCCTATACTCATCAGGCCCATGCTTGGATACAATGCCCCATTTTGGATGTATCTTACCCAACACCTGCAGCAACTGGAATGTCCACAAATGTACCTAAACAAGTGGATCTAGGGATTCACACAGATGGTATGCACAGTTTGGCTATGGTGACCCCAGCTCTCCTCAGTTGCTTACTGCCTACTTGGATGCAATCTGTGCCTGTTGTTTGAAGCCATGTCCATCACAGCATTGATGGACAGGCTCCATATCAGGATATCAAAGTCCCTTACAGCTACACGCTCCAGGGACAGGTACGTCAGCAATGATGTTAATAGGACATGCTGGAGGGGCAAATTCACATCCCAGAGGCTCCACTCATTCAGGAATGAGATCCCAGTCACACATATGCAGAGACACACACTGACCACCTACAGGTGACATCTTCACAGGTGGATGGGTGATCATATGTTTAGCCCTGGGATATGTTCTGAGTCCCTGCCAGACAGAGGCAGAATGAAATGAACATATGTGGGATATCTTGTGTGACCTACTATTCACAGGCAAAGTCTACTAATCTAGCATGGTTGCAAAATACAAACACACTGTGGCTAGGCTTCTACATACCCTAGGGCAGATAGCCTAGTGTCAACCTCTGAACCTATGCTAATGTTCGGGATGCACATTGTTCTGTGATGGTACTGATTGCAGATTTTGTTTCTTCTTTGCTTTCTCACTTTCTATGAACAACCTAGGTATCTGCATAACATATTTGATTATGACAGGGTTTCACTATATTATATATGTGTCTGTTGTCATATCACTGTGTGCACATGGCGGATTGGTGAATAGTGTGAGGTTTCTGGGTTGACACATGCAACTGATGGATATGTGTGGCCCACTGCTGTACTCAAACATGCCCTAAGTGTGTGAGCATGCCCAGTTCAGACTTTCAATGTTTTGTTGCCTGACATTTGTCTCATATATTCAAGTGTGTGAGCATGCCCAATGTGACCTTGCAGTATGTTGCTGTCTGAGGTCCACTACATTTGTTGATGTGTGTGAACATTACCAATATTAACATTTATACTATATGTGTGTTGAATATCAGGTTCTATTTTTACTGCAGGCCTCACCTTTGTGTCTTAACTCGACAGGGATTATGCTATACCTGCAAGGTTTCCATGAGATACTTTGCATTGACTTATCAACATTTTTTCATACAAGCTGCCATTGACATACTGTCATGGTTTAGTGGTTCTGTACTATGACTATAGTGCACTGTATCCTGGGTTTGAGGACTGTCACTGCTTCATATTTTCATACATGGCAGAACAGGCTGCTTCAAGAAAAGTGAAGCAAATATGAACATGTTAACCTGCTTTTGCTGAACTATGGCCACATTTGACCAGACTTGCACAACATTGCTCAATATTGACCAACATTGCTGAACAGTGCACAATATTGCTCAACATTGCTTGTAGTTGTGCAACTAAGTGTGTGCAATTTTGTTTACATATATTAAATAGTGGTGAGAGCTGTTTAGCACTGCTTTATATTGCTTAACACATAGCAATCATGCCTCAGGTGGTGCTGCAGGGCTGCCTATGTTGGATGCACGATTTACACTCCCTATACATGTTTGTTAACTGGTAATGTCAAGTTAGGCAGCCCTTTTACTATATGTGTGAATCGGAGAGAGGTATCATTTCCAGGGTTCCTACTAAGCCAGTGTATATGCTATGTGTTGCCTCTTTGCCAAGGCCAAAGCATACTGGGCATGCCTCATTCTGCCTACTGGGGCAGGCTCAGGTTGTTCCTCCTCCGAGTCACACTCTGCCTTTGATGGCCTGGGCAATGTTGGGGGGCTGTTGTGACTGGCCCTATGCTGCTCCTGCTGCATCAGTTTTTGCAGGATGATATTGTGTAGCATAGCACATACCATGACTATTTGTTTACATGTAGTTGGTGAGTACTGCAAGGCTCCACCAGAAGTGTCCAGGCAACGGAACCATGACTTGAGCAGCCCAAACACATGCTCGATTACATTTCATGTTTGTGCGTGTGCCTCATTATGGTGTTCCTGTTCAGGTGTGTGTGTGCATTTCTGATGGGTGTCATCAGCCACGGCTCAAGTGCATATCCAACATCCCCCACTAGGTGACCATGAGGGATGTCCCCATTGGCAAATATCTGGTACAGCTGTGTCAGATGCCAGATATGGGAGTCATGGTAGCTTCTTGGGCAGCCAGCACACGCATTCATTATTATGCCCTGGTCATCACACACGACCTGGCAGTTGATGGAAGGGTAACCCTTGCGGTTATAGTAGACCCTACCCCGCTCACCGGCTGGTGCTTTGATGTGAATGTGTGTGCAGTCTATTGCACCCACTACCTCAGGGTATTCCACTATTTTCTGGAAGTGACGCATATTGCTGGCCAATACCTCAAGGGAATTGGGGAAATATACATGCTCACCGACATGTGCTGACATGGCATTCAGGAACTGGTGCAGTACCCTGGATGCTGATGCCTGTGAAATCCCCATCATATCGCCAGTTGGTCTCTGGAAGGTACCTGTTGCTAATATTCTTAGACCAACACATACCTTGGTTTCCACTGTGATGGGTTCCCCTCTGTTGGTTCTGTGTGTGAGGCGTGGCCTGCACAGCTCAACAATTTGCTGCATGAGGTCTCTGTCCACTCCATAGTGCTCCACTATCTCCAGCTCATGTAACCCCTGGTAGGTTACCCTAGGCCTGTACACTCTTCTCTGTCTCCTCACTGTGGGTTGCTCAGCAGCATTCGCATTGTCACCACCCTCAGCATGTTGCATATGTCGCCTTATAACAGCAATGGCAGCCCCTAACATTTCTTTGTCTCAGTAAAGCTTTTTTAGTTTTCACTTCTATTAGCTTACTGCAGTGTTGCAGTGTCTCTGAGGAAAACATAGTGGAAAGTAGTTTGCTAAGTTTTAAGTGCTGGGCTGGGCTGGGCTAGTTTACTGCCTGTGTAATTGCCTCATTCTGATTGTTTTCACCTGCTAGCTCTGCTAGTACTCCCTGGTTAACTTCCTACTATTTGTTGTACTTCCTTTTCCCTTTCTGTTTCCTCAGGGGGGCAGCGCCGTGCACACAAGCGCAAACACACACACCAGCTCACACGCATGCACACATGCTTACACGGGATACAACCTGCTTATTCTTGCTAACACGCGTGCACACAGGCGCAAACGCACTTACACGGGTTTCAACATCCTTACAATTGCTTACTCCAGCTTAAACGCGTGCACACAGGCTTACTCGGTTTTACAGGTGCACACACACGTGCATACACGGTGCAGGCATTTCTACAAGAAACTTTGGTGTTGTTCATGGCATACATCTTCAATTTCTTGCCTTTAGCTAGGGTACCTGTTGATGCACCTCTTCCAGTGATTAGTATCTGACAGCAGACACATGTCACTCTACTCCAATGAGCTTCACTTTTCTCAGACATACCCCCCTTATGATGTCACCTATCTTCTACTCTGTTACACCCCTTATCCTACTCCTACACTACACTGACTGTGCTCTTTTGCTATGTAAACTTGTGATTCACTATCCTTACCATCATTTGCATAAGATTGCCTACTAATGCTTGGTTACAACTCTTAGACTGAGCTTCCACTCTCAGCAACCTCTACTTGGTAGCCATTTTGTCCTTGGACTGCCATTCCCTTGCTTTGTATATTAGAGATTACTGTAAAATCCACATTTCTGCATTTTAATAATTGGTTTTCTGGTTTTTACAGCGCACTGCGTTTGCACAACACTGTGCTACGCTTAAACATCAGCGATCGGGAAAATAATTTTTTTTATTTTATTTTATTTTATTTTTGCATCAGTGGATTTTTGGCCATTGGCATGCTTCCTCCACTGGATGCATCCTTTTTTTCGAGCTGTCACGGCTCCATTTTGCTATTTGCAGAAACGTACTCAGTTGTCAACGGAGTACATTTCTGCAAATAACACTACTCTTACTCGGACAGGTTACGGTTTCCTGAATTGCAATTTTACCTCATTTGCATGCCTTTCAGCAGCAAATGAGATAATTTGCATATCCTAGCCCTATCTGTGTAAGAGGAGTTTTAGGTGCACTCTTACACACCCCTGTCAGCTATTCCTGGATCGCTTGGACGACATGTTGGCTGCATGGAGTCTTACTCTACTCTTAGACTCTGTGCAAGCCTTTGTGAATCCAGCCCTGCATTTTATGTAGCATATATCATGGCCAGAAGTAGGTCAAAAATTAAAAAATATACCTGAGTCCACAAGACCCAGGATAAATAAATGCCCAGTCCTGGTAGGCAAACTGGTGCCAGGGCTGGAAAAATGACAGTGTAGAATACTCAAAATATGGAACCATTCCAACAATGGTGCCAGGTCATCCCCAGGGGGAGGATATCCCCCCTGTTGTAGAAGGAGGTAGCAGCCCACAAAAATTACAAAAACTGATAGGCCAAAGAAGAGCCATAAAGATGATAGAGTGAACTACTGAGGATAAGAAAGAAATTATGTATTGTTGCTATTATGTAAAAAGCCCAGATTTTCCAGACACAAGACATACAAAAAGATTAAGGGAGAAATTAGAGAAAAGAAAAATATTCCCACAAGAAAAATTGTCAGAAGCTTCAAATAAAAATTGTGTTCATTTAAAAAACAGATTTATGAAAAACATTATATAGATCAAAAAACTTTGATCTGTTTGGAAAATGAAACATCTGAGGAAGTGCGAAAATATAAACAACAAAATCTAGAGATATCTGAAAGGCATGAAAAAGAAATGTGAACATGGTAAAGAAAGAGAGATTTGATATGGTACAATATTTAATCAAAGTCAAAAGTTAAATTAATCAATACAAAAAGGCAGCCCAAAGATGTTTGAAGAGAAATACAGGCAAAGGCAGTGTAGTGTAGGAGTAGTATAAGGGGTGTAACTTCACAATAAAAAATAATGTCACAAAGATGGAATGTAGAAAAGAATATTAGTAAAGTAGAAGTTAAAAAAATTAGAAGTTGAAGTTACAGAATGTCTGAAAAGTGAAGGATTTGGTGTAGAAGGTATAAGACAGGTAACATCACAGCTTGATGGATAGAATCCCCAAGTAAGGCGAAACAGGAAGATCAGGAGACAACTGAAGAAGAAATATGGACATGAGAAAGAAAAAGAAATTTAATATGGTGTGATATTTATGCAAAGGAGAAAGTAAAACTAACCAATACAAAAAGAGCAGCACCAAAGATATTTGAAGAGAAATTCAGGCAAAGGAATCTGGACATGGAAAACTTTACAATACAAAAAATAAGAAGACAAAGGGGAAAAGTAGAAAGGAAATTTAGTAATGGAGAAGTTAAAGAAATGGAAACTGAGGTTAGAGAGTATCTGCAAGGTGAAGGATTCAGTGTAGAAAATCTAACTCAGAAAACACCATAGCAGGATAAAGCAATGGACATTTAAATTGAGGAGAAACCAATTGAACAGAAAGCAACTGGTCAGGTGCCATATGAAGATATTTTGGAGGCTTCCACAGGAAACCAGTATAAACACTCATTTGAAGCTGGACAGCAAGGGGAATGAACAGGAAACTGTGGCAACGGTGACGCAGTCAATGTTAAGGAGTGATAGGCCAATGAGTTCCCATGTGACAAAACAATGGATGACAAAGGATGAAATTGAAGAGAATGTGCCACAGGAAGGTGCGATAGAACTTTCTATAGAATGTCAGCAGGAAATGGAGAACGAAAAATGTGCCCTTAGTTTAGAAGAAAATGAGCTAAGAGAAGAGTTGTTTTATTTAATAGAGATAGATAGACATGTTAAGATTAATGAAAAACATAGACTGTAGAAGGTCAATAAAACCCAAAAAGTTAGAAGTTGATAAAACAAATGAACACAGTAATTAGGTCTATCTGTAGAGATCCATGCGGTATAAAAGAAGTAAACAGGATATACTACTGTGCAGCTAAATTAATAACAGATACAATTCTACCACAAGAACACAGGGTAGTAAAGGAAAGGAAGGGGGTAAAACAAATACCATCATGGAAATATTGAATAGAGAAAACTAAAAAGCAATTAAGACAAGAAGTGTCACTGTTAGAAGAGCATGCTCAGAAAGATAGATAAGATAAAAGTAATGCACAGTATCATAACAGATCAGGATCTATCATCCACTATTGCAAATAAACTAAAAATCTCAGGACAGGCAGAAAAAGTTTGAAGATATACAGATAAATATAAAGGAAAAGTACAAAATAAGCAATTTATTGATGACCCCAAAAAGTTCTATAGAGAATTGGGAAACAAGGCAAGAGGAATTGAAAGGTCACCCAAAAAAGAAGAAACAGACACATTTTGGAGAAATAGCTATGAAGATCCTGTGGAACATAACAACGATGCTAAATGGACAAAATAAGTTAAAGAGAGAATAAGAAGTTCAAAGTTACAAGATATAAAATGGGAGGAAGTAATGGCCAGACAGATCAAAACATGTTAAGAAAACCCTTCAATTGGAAAACACCAGGCCCAGACCCAGTACGTAACTTATGGCTAAAAGTATTAACATTTTTGTATGAAGATTTAGCCATGAGTAAGAACTATTTATAAGCACACCCCAAACAGCCTGGTTAACAACAGGAAAAATAAATGCTCCTACTTGAGTGAAAGTGTAAGTTATCCTAAAAATTATAGGCCAATAAATTGCCTTCCGACAAAGTATAAACTATACACTGGAATTGATGCTGATAGAGGTTATAGTCATTTAGAAGAAAATTTAACCATGGCAACAGAACAAAATAGTAATAAAAGAAAGCCATATGGAACAAAGGAGCATTTGTTGTTAAATAAAGTCATATTGGAGAACTGTAAAAAGGTGAAGAATCTAAGTATGCTAAGGATTGACTACAAAAAAGCATTTGACAGTATCTCACATGCATGGATAAGAGAATGCTTAAAAATGTGTAAGATACACCCTACACTGATAAACTACATCACATCGACCATGAAATATGTTGCTCGTCTGGTCAGGATAAAACAGACAGACATTTGTGGGTTCAATTCAAGCAGCGTTATTACACAGAAACACATCAGGAATGAAGCTTTGTAACTTAAACTTATAAACAGACTGACTACCATACTCAACATGTTAACACTCTGATTGTTCTCTCAAAATGGTACTGCTACCCGCACGTGGTCACTATTTATATGCACGTGCTTACATCTGGAAATGCTTCTTAAAAGTAAATATACACACTCTGGTCTACAAAACAGTGGCAAACTACTATGCAGTTAAGCTATGATAAAGGACAAATTATTATTTCAGGGATAAAAATCCAAAGGGGATATTCTAGGGTGACTCTCTGTCACCATTGCTCTTTTGCTTTTCCCTTTAACATTAAGCTCTCTGCTTAACCGATTAGGTCATGGCTATAATTTCGCTCCCAGAAAGCAACAAAGTGCAAAGACTTCTCATCTTCTCTTTGTCAATGATTTAAAGCTGAACAGCTCATCAGATGAGGAACTGAAAGTACAACTGCAAGTGGTTAAAACTTTTCCAGATGATATAAGAATGTCATTCAGTCTTGATAAATGTGCAAAATCAAATTTTAAAGCAGGAAAGCTGCAGCACCAAGAAAACATCAGTTTGGGACAGGAATGTGACATAAAAGGACTTGAGCAAGAGGGAGTGTATAAATATTTGGGAACTTATGAAGGATCAACAATAAAATATGAACAAATGTAAATAAAACTCAGTAAGGAATATTTTAGAAGGCTTAAATTAATACAAAACAGCACTGACATCTAGGAATAGAGTCCAAGCTATAAACCAATTTGCTCTTCCTGTCTTAACTTATAGCTTTGGAGTGACTGAATCACATCAAAACAAGTTGGACAGGTTAGACAGGAAAACAAGAAGGATGCTTCATGTTCATCAAATGATTTATAAAAATCAGTGCATACCAAGATTATATATCCCACATTCTGAAGGTGATATGGGCCGCCTCGAAATTGATTACAGGTAAAGATCTGTAATCGTGAGAATGCACATATCTCTTGACTTCAGAACACCCAAATTTAGTGAAAGTTCTAAACAAGAGAAGAAAAAGTTTAAGATGACTTCCCTGTTTTGTTTAGCAGAAGCATATCGGCACCAAGTGGGAATAGAAATTAAACCAGAAGTAGATTAAAATCAATCAGCAACTGAATGTGCCAAAAAACAAAAGAAAGAATATAAGGTGAAGGATCAGACGAGAAGGCAAGAAATGTGGAAAAACCATAAATACAGCTGCAAGTATAGGAATCTTTTGCAACAACCTTATGTTAATCAGGATTAAACACAGGAATGGCTAAGGAGAGGTGAATTTAAAACAAAAGATGAAAGGTTAATATTGGCAGCCCAAGATAGTTGACTATGTACGCATTGTTTTGTAAAGTCCATTGAACATGTGTCAAATTCCAACTTGACAAACCAAGAAACAAAACAGTGGAGTGGAAAGACTTCAGATCTGAGTGCCACTCAGGAATAACTTTTGTTAATATAAACTCAGTTAAGTGTTTTCATCCTTTAGTTAACAGGACTTCCTCAGAGCAAACCACATTAAAACCACAAGGTTTTTATAACCCGAGGCAAACGCTCTATCTGCAAATTAAACAATTATCCAATTAATTAAATCAATTACATGAACTAAAGGCAGGAGTTGATAGATGAACTTTGAGCTGAATTGTCAACCAACAAATTTGCTATGTCATTCTGTTCTTGAAGGCAGCACCATTGACCACCAATTCAGCACACTGATGTGGGTGGATTTGAGGTTTTAAGGCCTTGTGGTTGTTTTTAGCCTGTGAGGCTATCTTGACCACAAAACTGACTTTGTTGAACTTAACTAGTCCTCCTAGTTTCCTGTTTAGTTTAATTAGAGAGCTCCTATCATTATGGGCATTGCTCTTCCAGACTTTAGCCATAACTTTTTCCCTCTTGTTATATACCTTATTAAGATTAGGATTCCATCCATCCATTTTCAACCCCTTTTCCCATTTTTGTACATGAGGTTGGTGTGTCACCCTGCTGCAGTAGTTTATCTGTACCTCCCACTCTCACCTATGGCCAATTTAGAGTGTCCAGTCCACCTGCTGCATGTCTTTGGAATGTGGAAGGAAACCGGAGCACCCAGAAGAAACCCATGTGAACACATGGAGGACATGCAGACTCCACAAAGAAGGTACTCCTGCTAAGAATCTTAATGGAGAACCTCTTTCTGTGAGGCAACAATGCTAACCTCTGTACCACTGCGCCATCCAGTTAGGATTCCACCAGTGTGATTTATTTTTTAACATTTTGTTTTGAGCTTACTTTTAGTAAGTACAGCAGCCTTTCTACAACCATTTACTTGGTTGTATAAGGTCTTGGTGAACAATTCCACATAATTTGTTGTGAACTCGGGGTTGGCAGGGCACTGAATTTCAACAAACTATTGCTTAATAAGATGTAGTTTGCTTTGGAATAGTTCCTGTCTGTTATAGGGTTTGCTGAGGTTACTGATGTAATTTTTATTTCAAAGGAGACAACCTTATGGTCTGACCTCAGCAGTGAGAGTGTGACACTGGGAGGGGGTGCAGCACACTCCCATACTAGAGAGTACCCAGTCCAGTATGTTTGAACCTCCGGTGTGTGTGTGTGTGTGTGTGTGTGTGTGTGTGTGTGTGTGTGTGTGTGTGTGTGCACTATCTGGTCAAGGGTATTTGTATTAATAATGTCCAGGAATCACTGTGCCTACGAGTATGATACACTATATGTTTTCCAGTATATACAGCAGCAGTTAAAGTCTTCCATGAATAGGTAAGGAAATAGACTGTGACCTAGAGCTTGCTAGGGTATGGTATGGGACTTTCTCTATGGTGATTTGCACTTGGGTAAATTCCAAGACATTGTTCTGTTTAACCAACATGGAATTGTGCTTGTTGCTAATGTAGCTTGAGTCTCCTCCACCTTTTGTCCCTGTCAATACAGCTTATGGTCTATATGTGTGGAAGGCAATGAAGCCTTGCACTGTTGGGGTACTTTTGGTGAATGTAGTCCATGTCTTGGTAATGCCACAGATTTCTATATTCTCCAGAGTGAGGAGACACTGTAGAGTGTGAAGTTTCTTGTTTAGGCTCCTAGCATTGCACAATAACATGTTTTGCTTTCTTTCAGGTTTGACAATTTGGCATTGCCTAAAAAAGGCTCTAAGGGGGGGGGGGGGCAAACATTTAGACAATATTCAGAAGCCTAGGGGAGACAGGTGAGCACTATCCTTTAGAAAGCTATGTGGTTTGTTAACCATGTCTTCCCATGCTGAAAAATACTGAATCCCCCTGGAAAGACACCAGAAACTAAGCAAATTATTCAAGTCAAACATCTTTTGTTCAGACTGTGGCATCATCTTTGGTGAAGGTAGAATGCTGCTCAATGCAAGGCACAAACCTGCCTGAGACACACATTCAGAGAGATATATGTCTCTTCAAAAAATAAAAATAAAAAAAACAGTGTCTTTCTTCATATAGTCCAGGACGATGATGGAATCATACTAGTACCTGTGGTGCAGTAATTTGAATATGTGCGTAACTTCTGGACCCAAATAAGCAGCTAACTGATATATTCTCTTTGCCCAGTCTGGAAGGTGGAGCATCTGTGTGTCATACAATGCAGTCCACTATGACAAGAGTACTGGATAATGTGTTTGCTTGCCTTATCAGCTTTGCTTTTGGGGCTCCACTAGGTATAGGCATATGCTTGGTGTTTGGTGTTGCTTTCGGTGAGTGCTTTAGAGTTTGCTGAGAATAGGTGTCGCTGTTTATAGGCTTAAGAGGTCTTTGATGTTTGGGAATATTGCTTTTTAGTGTCTCAGCATAAGTTGGGCTATGTGTGTGGTGGGCACTATGTGTGGTGGATGTAGTGTTTGTGTTCTTGTCATACTTGTTTGTATGGGAAATTTTTGCTTCCAGTGAAATTGTGTATGTACATCTCTTGCATACTGTATTCACTTATTTAAGGATTAAATGGCTGTCTGTGAACATGAGACAATTTCTACATTGTCTCAGGATGTCCATATCTACCATGCTGGCTATTGAAGCAGCTGGAAATTGCATATCCATGTTGTCTGGACCTATATTTGGACAGGCTACAGTAGGTCATAGACTGGGTTATACAAAGGTATTCTTGAGTAATCTCTGGGGTTTGGCACCAGACTGGGTTAGATTCTGCTATTGAAATACTTCAGTAAGTAACACAATTGATAAAAACTATAGTTTGCTTTCACTTTGTAGTTGCAGAACAAATCGGTAAAGTTTTACTTTATTCAGCTCCCTTGAAATAGGAAAAACAGCTTTCCTACTAACTGCTATATTGTGTGGTTTATAAAAGCACAGTATGTTACACTGTTGTGGATGACACAGTATAATGTGACTGTTGAGGAGGACACAATACAATGTGGCCATTGTGGATGGCACAGTACAGAGTGTTTCACATGCAACTGTCTGTGATGGACCATACAAGCTCACAAGAACATTTTTTTGTTGCTTTATACCAATGTATATTTCCTTTTCATTTTATAATCTTTATTTCTATTTGGTGTATATTGCTATAATAATAGCTTACATTATCTGAACTCATTGCAATTTTAGAAAGTTTTCCCGAAAACTGTAACACCTGATGTAAAACTTGACACTAATGTTGGAGGTAATTGGGAACATGTTTTCTGGAAGTGCAGTGAATTGGCAGACTTTTAGGATTCCCTGTGGAATGCACTGTCAGAGATACTGGGTGGTCAGATTGGTCTGACAAGGGAAATTATTTTTCTGAATATGGTACAGAATCTGAAGTGCCTAGGCATGACAAGGCCTTGCTGTGTCTAATAATGGTGGCTGCCAAAAAGCAATTACTAGAAAATGGAAATCAAAATCTAAGCCAGCTATACTGGAAGTACTGAATATAGTAACAGAGATAAAACAACTGGAACTGAGATCTTTAGAAAAGAGTAGGAACAAACTACGCTGGAAACAATGGGAATTGTGGGAACAATACATACAAGGGACGAATGAGGTTTAAAAGGCAGCAGGACTTAAACGAGCTATGCAATGTTTGACTGAAAAAGATTGGGTAGATAAGTGATGTATAATGTTTTCAACTTGGAGTGTGTCAGTATGGTTTGTGATGTAAAATGCTTGCAACTAGGAATTGTGCTGGTGCCATTTGTTTTTATTTGCATAAATGTATGCTTGCCTATGTAGTAAGTGATGGTTTAATAAAGATGTTTATTGTTAAAAAAAAGGCAGAAATTGAATAATGTATATAATGTTGCTTAGGTTATATGATATATAGCAATATACATGAAGTAAAATGTTTGTTATGTTAATTATAGTGTGATTACAGTTATATGAATGTAAATTTGCCTATGTCACAAGTGATAATTCAATAAAGGTGTTTGGAAAAAAAACTGAAGATGGGAAAAAAAAATGACACTGCACCAAACACATCTTTTTCTTTCATTCTTTCTTGATAATATTACCTTAATACATTTATGTTCACTAGGGGCAGGAGCCAATCCTGGCAAGTAATGTCCATAAAGCAAAGAATTAGTCTTGGGTGAAACTTTAGCTATAATAAGATGCACACACACACACACACACACACACACACACACACACACACACACACACACACACACACACACACACACACACACACACACACAATATGGGCTATGTTGAAGATTACCAATTCACCTAAATTCACAACTCTGGATGTGGGAGAAAACCACCGAACCAGCTGAAGACCCATATAAAAGATAGAGAAGGCATGCAGAGCACACATAGAAATTGTACCATATCTGGGAACCAGACTAGAGAAGTGAAAACTGTAATTCTACAATGTTAATTGCTTCATCATGCTGCTGATCCCAACTTTTCTTTTCTAAGCATGAAAGTACACACCTTTAGGAAATGAACACTGTGACATATGGAGAATAATAACTTACTTCATATTCTCCTTTTCAAGACCGACAGAGGTTCAATACTACTAGAATCTTGAAATGTAAGACTCTTACATTGCAAACAGTTCTAAAAAAGTAGAAAAAGATTCACGTTGGAAGTGAAGCACACTAAGCGTTGGGAACTGCATCACTTTTCTTCTGGTTGTTGTCTACATACCCCCACCTTTTTTAGTAAAAATATTTCAGAGAGTGCAATATGGTAAAGATCATGGCTTGAGGGCTTTCACATTATGCAGTAATTCATTCCTGCAAAACAGCAAGATAGTAAGTCTGTTTTTTTCTAATTGTGCTTTGAATGAGTTAAGAAATGGGGTATATCTGTAAACATATATCCTTTTCTAATTAGCCTTTGTTCTTGAACATAAGACTCATTTGTGTAACACAAAAGCTAAAGAGTAAGTCTACTTTTTCTCTGTTATTTGATTGATTTAGAAAATGGACTAGACCTGTAAACGTATGCCCCTTTTTAATTAACCTTTGTTCTTGAACAAAAGATACCTTTCTGTAAAAAAAAAAAAAAAAAAAAAAAAAAAAAGCTAGACAGTGAGTCTATTTTTTTCTAATTGTGACTTGAGAGATGGACGGACCAAATATGTAAATATATGCCCTTTTCTAATTAACATTCCTTCTTTTTCGTTAACCTTCGTTATTCTCCATTTCATGAGATGCTTCTCCACTCTTCCTAAATATATTTTCACAGCTCTTTCACACTGGTCTAGCTCTGCTGCCTCTCAAATTTATTTCCACTACGCAGAGTGACATTGTTTGCAATTCTCATTCACATTGCACTGGGACTGGTTTCCCTAGTGGTAACTTTATTTGATGACTGACAATCTCTTCCTCATTTATTATAGCAAATCTTAGATATTCCTTTCTTAGATGCTTTCCATTCATTATTTATGATCATTGCCCACAATACCATTCCGTTTTTTGATGCTAGCAGTGCTGATTTCACATTCAGATGATTTAAGTTTCCATTAAGTTCTTATTTATAACTCATTTCCATCGTATCTAACCCATATCACTTACTAACAACTTTCCAAGGATATCTTTTGACTTCATAACAATAAGGGCAACAGAGGCCAAACTGAATTGGTCTGTTAACTGGAATGAGGCTGGGCAGTATTAGTGGAGGGTCATCTTAGAGTAGAGTTACAACTTAAAATAAATACTTGGTCATACACTTCTGCATATGCTAAAATGTCTTCTTCTTCTGCTTTGTCATCATCCTCTTCTTCAGAATACATGCCAGAGCATTTGTGTAAGACCATTAATTTCAGATATACAATGTTACTGAATAGTGATTTTTGCTTAATTAGTTTACTGGTGGCTGAAGTATTTTGCAGGCTAGTTGAGGGTGTTGCTGCTGAGACTGAATTGAAGTGTCTTGCATTTTTTGATATGTTCTTCTGAGTATTTTTTTTTTTTTGTTGGATTATTTCTATATTATAACTAAGGCAATTTATGTGGCAAGCCTGTCATTTGAAGTTACACACTGAGCTAAGTGTTCCATTGTGTGACCAGATAAAATCATATCTGACTTCTTAGTTTAAATCCAGGAGCATCATGCAAAGTGTCCTTTAATATAACTGCTTAATATTAAGTGTACTGATATGTACTGCTTTAACTTGCACTGTTTTTACTACTAAACTAGTTAGTTTTTGCATTGATTAGTATACTAATTACTTCTAGTGGTAGAAGACGTTTTCCAGGCTTGTTGAGAGTGTTGCTTGATACTGAGGTTAAATTCATGTATATTGGTTGGTGTGCTCTATCAAGTTTTTTTTTATGATTTATTTCTCTGTTATAAATAATGCAGTTTGTTGTGATGCAGCACAGAGTTCAATGCTTTGGACCGGTCCACTATAAAATGTCTTACACTGAGGTTGTAACAAAATCATTAACCAAGGGCCCCTTGACCCATGAAGACTAGAACTCAGAATAAATATATCACCACCCCATCTGCATGCACACTTGAAACAAAATATTGCCAATATTTTAGTCACCCCCAAATGCCCAATATCAAACCACTCTATAAATAACCCATAAGTCTTGGTGACCTTGATTTATTTTACTGGTGCCAGGATCTTTAACATAAGGACTTTACACTTAACAAATATGACCACGATATGATGGTAGTCCACTTGGGAGTAAATGACTTGTCATGTAGAACCCTGATGGAGATGCAGTCTCTCTATACATGTCATAAATGCAAATGAGACACTCTTATTTTGTGCAGAATCCTTCCTTCTCCAAAAACGATGCCAAGATACAAAAAAATTATAATTGGCTTCAAAACGTGAATGGATAGCTTGTATTATTTAAGGGGATTCCAGTATGTGGCAACATGTAAAAAGATGCATGATAGTCCAACATACTTTGTTAAAATTGCCTTCCACCTCATGTTCTAAGCATTATGCATACTGGCAAAACCTTTGCTGACCCCATATTGATTTTAGGCAGACTCTTGCTGATGGACATCTCAGCATAATTAAGATGTCAGTTGAGAACAAGAATACATCATTGTGGCTCTGCTCAGTGTCAGAAGTTTCAACGCCAAAATGCCTAGCCTTGAAGCCTTCCTGAAATTGGAGATCATACATGTCCTTGTAATTATTAAAGCTTACTTTAAATTTTCAGAAAGTGCCCTCTTCATACTTGGGTTTTATGTCTACTGTGCCTTCAGGCTTGATGGTCACTGTGGTGGTGACTACATATTTGTTTGGGACTACATTACCTCTAGACCAGTTCCAGAGACCCACCAACAGAACTCATTGAGCTTCAGGTCCCACTAATAAAGACCAACTATCAGTTCATAGCCTGTTACAGGCACCTACAATGTCCTGTGAAAATGATATCCATTTCCTAAACTCCTTATTATTAACAGCTCATTCATCTTGATAGACTTTAGCTAGCCATCAATAAACTGAAGCACTTATGTCTGAAATGTTGGGTATACTCAAAAGTTCTTGGACTTAACAAAAACTCACCAGGCCATAGTTTTGACAAACGCACTAGGAGCAATAGTATTCTTGACATGGTCCTTATGAATGTACTATTCTCCACTTTCCCAGTGAAGTCTAATCATAAACTAATGACCTTCATATTTAAAATGTCTGAACTTATAGATACTAATATCTCTGAATTTAAGGATTTAAACTACATCAATCTCAAATTTTAAAAAGATGTTTCAAAATTCACTCATAGCAAAATAACAGACCACAGCAAGTAAACATCACAAAGGAGATCTATGGCCACTTAGATAATTGTATAGAGCTATTATTCTCAATCAGATCTAAATATATTAGGAAATTTAAAAACAAACCATGCTGGTGATCCACCAACATAAAAGCACTTTATAAAAAAAAAAAAAGAAAAGAAAAGAAAACTCCTTAAAATAAATATCAAAGACCTTCAAAACATGGTTTAACATAATAAAATTGACTAAAAGCTTGATAACTACTATTACAACTACCAAGGCAGCTCATGAAGTTAGGTTAGCATTGGGCACTAAGAACAACTACAATTCCATCTTTAGCTATGTTAGAAAAAAAATATATAACACTCAATGTTGCTCTGAAGTTGTCAAAAATGGCACCCAGTATTCCGACCTGGAAGACATAGGCAAAAGCATACTAGTAAACAAATTCAGTGGGAATTTTACCCTGGAGACAACTATCCATAGCTCACCTCTTCATGAGGCTCTCCAACTCCCCACCAAGAACATATACCAAAGTTACTCCTTAGGACCAAAAAGGCTTTCTCCATGGGACCTAATATCTATATCTATATATAGCTCTATATATATATATATGTGTATATATATATATATATATATATATATATATATATATATATATATATATATACACACACACACACACACACACACACACACACACACACACATATATTTATTTATTGACATTTGATTACCGGGAAAGGCCAACTTTGTAGGTGCCCATTTTCAGTGGAGGCCTGGGGAGAAAAGCTCCAAATTATTACAAAAAAAGTTTAAGAACAATATTTTTACAGTCTTCAAAAATAATACAAAAAAAATCTACAGTTTAAATAATTATACTAAATTAAACATAATGTGAAAAGATTTGTTAACAATAGAAACAACATATATGGCAATGATTTAATATTCACAAAAATTGTATCCACTTTAAGGAGAAATTGAAATTAAGTTAGCATTAACACAAACAGGAATTGCAATATGAAGTGGCATATTTAGAAAGAGAGTTGGGGAGAGAAATAGATTGAACTAGGGAAGTGGGTGAAGAAGGGAGAGTGAGGAGGTGTAAAATATGAATAGGTACTTGTTCATATTTAGGGATATAGTTTATTCCAGAGTTGAGCAACATCAGAGTCATATTTTGGTTAGAATGTCTTTCAAAATGGTTTTAAAGGACTGGAGGGAAGGTATTGACCTGATAAATGCAGGAAAGGAGATCTAGGCCTTAACAACATGGTACGAGTACAGACCATGACAAGCAGATTTCATAGGTATGTGGACAGAGAGGAGTTTTTGGTCTTTAGATCATAGTGATCATTTAGAAACATAGTTATGTAGAATAGCATTTAGTGCTGGACAAGTAGATGGATGCTGGAAGTTTTATAGGTGATAAGAAGCTGTGTATATGTTAGCTGATAACCATTTTAGGCTTTTTACTGCTATATAGGGGTGATAGTAACATACTGTTTTTTATGTGTTGTGTCAAAGCAGGACTTTAATTTATGTGATTCTTATTTTTATTATCCTTCTTTTGTGTTTTATGTCACCTAGGACTATGGCACCAGGCATCCCAATCCCCACAAAGCCCACTTCAATTACCCTGAAAATGAAATAATTGTGGAAGCATTTAGGTGTCATGGTGCTTTTCTGCTTGAGAGGAGCTATGGGGATATGTCTGGCGGAATGCAAATTTGGCAGCAAATAGTAGCTGATGTGAATGCAGTAGGTGGCCACAGCAGGACATATGCCAGGTGCGCCATAGGGCCACTGATATGATTTCATTGGCCTAGAGGAGAGCAGCTGTAGTAGCCCATAAATTAATGGCTACTTAGGGGTTTGCTACAGAGCCACCACTGACACCAAATGAAGAGTTCCTGTCCACTGTCAGGGATCCAGACAGCTCAATGGAAAATGCACAACAACATGTCATTGACATTGGTGTTGCTGTTTCAGAGAGGACAAGTATGTCCCAGGAGGAGCTTCCAGGTAGGCTTATCTGTCTTAATTGTTAAATACTTCTTGTACAGTTAAATACTGACAGCAATACTTTATTTTATTTATTTATTTGTTTGATTTACATTAGTTAACTGGGATGGTCCAACTGGATGTGGTCCATTTACAGCAGACGCTCGGGGAGAAAAGCTCCACTTAATTAATACAACAGACAATGATAATAATACATAATGTAAAGTAAAGACTTTGTTATTGAGAAGTAGTTTGTGCATAATAGAACAATACGCAAAGAAAGATCATATCAGCAATATATACAAGTGAACATTAAGTAAATCAAAATATACAGACAGAGATCACAACATTTCCAAATGTCAAGGGATACCATTTGTTACTTCCATTTTTACTAAGGGTCTGACAATTGGAGAGAAGAGAGGAACATGGTGGTAGCATACACTAGGATTAAGTAAAACATGGACATACCCAAGAGCTAATAAGATGAGCCTTAAGGGAGTTTTTGAATTGTTTGGTATTAGATGCAGAAGTCACAGAGGGAGGGAGATTATTCCAACTTTTTTCTATACTGTGAGAAAATAGAGCTTTACCTGCTGTGTTGTTGGCTGTGGAGATAGAGAGGAGTGATTTGTTGGCAGAGCAGAGTGGTCGATTTGGAATGTAGTTAGTCAGTAGTTCCCTAAGGGCTGGAGTTTTTTCAGGATATGTTAGGTTGTTATAAGCTATGACTAGTTGCTGGTAGGTTAATAACTGTGGGAGCTCAAGCCACTGAAGTTGCCTAAGAGGTATACAATGGTGTGTTCTAAAGAGGGAAGTTTTTGCAAACTTGGTGATTTTGTTATAACACGACTCAAGTTTCTCCAGGTCAGATATTTTTACATAGGTGAGAATAGGTGCTGCATACATGAGTGTGGAAAGAAGGCGGGTTTGAGCTAGGATGACCTGAGCTTGATCTGATAGAAAGTTTTTTTGTCTGTATAGGGACCCAGTTTTTGTGTACCTTTTTAATAGCTTGAGAGATATGCATGTCAAAGTGTAGGTTGTTATCTACTTTGACACCAAGTAGCTTGGCATGGAGAAAGGGTCAAATGACAGTTCCATTATTGTAGGAGATAGATAAGGAGAGTGGAGTGGTTTTTGATTTGTTTGGGGTAAATAGAAGTAGTTTAATTTTGTTGGGATTTAAGATAAGTTGAATATCTGTGATCCACCTTTCTACTGAGGTAAAAGATTCCTGGGCAAGATGCTGTAGGGTGGTGAGATTTGGGGCAGAGCAGATCAGGGTGGAATCATCTGTATACTGTATGAGTGAAGCCTGTAGGGTAGAGTTATGTAGATTATTGGTAAAGATAGAAAAGAGGAGTGGACTGAGTATGGAACCTTGAGGTACACCAATGATAGTTGGGAATAAAGATGATATAACTCCTTGCCACTAGACAGCTTGTTGTTGGTCTGATAGATAGTTTTTCAACCATGCAAAAGTGTTAGGGGCAAAGGATAGAGAGGCGAGAATATCTATTAGAATGGAGTGGGAAACCATGTCAAATGCTTTGGAGAGGTCGAGGAATATAGCAGATACAAATCTGTTGTTATTTCTATGTTGGTTAACCAGGTTAGTGAAAGAGAGAATGGCTGAAGTTGTGCTGTGGTGTGGGCAGAAACCATGTTGTGTAGAGGAGAAGAGATTGTTAGAGTCTATAAAATGCATGACCTGAGAGTGCATGCATTTCTCAAGTATCTTTGATAAAGGAGACAGAATGGCTATGGGGTGATAGTTAGAGAAATCATAGGAATTCCTACCCTTATGAAGAGGAATAATGTAAGAGATTTTCCATAGTTGAGGGATGTGGGATTCCTGTATGGAGCGGTTGATTAAGATTGAGACTGGGGTAGGATAGAGAGTCAGCAGCCATTTTTGGGAAATGAACAGGTATACCATCTGCTGCAAGAGTAGTGGGTTTAAGTTTAAACACATATTTTTTTTATTGTTGAGGCTGGGACAGGAGACAATGTAAAGGGAGGTGAGTTGTTAAGAGTTGGTATGGATGAGTAGCTATAGTGATTTAATGGATTCAACAAAGAGGTGATTAAGTTGGGAGGCTATATCGCTATCTGTTTTTGTAGAGGTGGAGGTGGGAGCTGGTGTGGAGGCTTTACCAGGTTTTAGTAGGGAGTTTATTGCATGCCAGAACTTTTGGGGGTTATTGGAGTGTTTATTTTGTATATCTAGAAAGTAGTTTATCAAGCTTTGTTTTTTGACCTGATTCCTAAAGTGTCGATAGTTTTGTTTGGATAGACTAGTGTTATCTTTCTTTCAGATTTTCCATGCCTTGTATCTGGTTTTTATTAGGGCTCTAGTGGATTTAGTAAGCCAAGGAGCATAGTGTTGATTAGCTCTAATTTTTCTTACTGGGGCAACTGAATCAAGGATGTTAATAAGAGCACTATTAAAATAGCTCACTGCTTGGTCTAGGTCAAGGCTGTGTAGTGGTTCCCAGTTACATTTTTTTAATATAGTGTTGAGTTCCAGAGGGTTAACATTCTGATCGTTTCTGACTTGTCTATAGACTGTAGGTTTGGGTAAGTTAGTACATTTTCACAGGAGGAAAGTAGGGAGATGGTCACTAAGTCCGTCAGGTAGACTACCTACTTGGTAATTATGTTCAGGGTAATTTACTAATGTCCAATCTAGTATAGATTCCTTATGGGATTTTTTTGTCTACTCTAGCTGGTTCTTGAATGAGTTGAGAAAATCCATATAGGTTGCTGTGGTTAGTGGGGTTTTTAGAGTTACAGGCTATCCAGTCAGTGTTTAGGTCACCTAATAAAATAGTTTCCTGTTAGAGATTATCTTTTGGCCATCGTAGAATCTCCTCAATTATTGGAGTGTTATGACCTGGAGGGATATATGCACAGAGAAAATTGATGCTCTTTTTCTTATTTAACAGTAGGATAGAGCCTACAATCTCAGTAGTATTAAATTTAGGTAGAGGAGTTAGTAGAGTTTGGATAGAAATTGTATTTTTATAGACAATTGCAATGCCCCCACCCTCCTTTCCTGTTCTATCTAACCATAGGATATTATATCCTGGAGGGAGAATTTCTTCAATCTCTGTGCTGGGTTATAGCCAGGTCTCTGGCAAGGATGTCAGGGGAGTAGTGAGTTATGAATGTGTGCAAGTGAGGAAGTTTGTTTGATATACTGTGAGAGTTAAAACTGATGATGAGTAGATCTGCAGTGTGTTTGTTTGGGGGTATAATGTTGCTTGGCCCTGGATTTGTGTGAATGTCCCCTGAGGTAAGGAGGTATTTCTTTAATGAAAGTTGAAACTTGGTGGTTTGTAGAATATCTTTGCAGAGTTTACTTGATGTTTTTCTAGTGTAGAATAGTGGCATATACTTGTTACATAAAATAGTATTGTGTTGTCACTAAATAAAGAGGGGGCTATAGGAAAGCTTATGTGTGTAATAACAGGTGTGAATGTATGTGTTGTATGGTAGGTGGTGTGTGGTAGTGGTGTTTAAGGATGTAACATAGATTAGAGTTGTGAGGATTAGTAGGAATGATGAACGTAAGGCCTGCATAGTTTAGGTTTGTGGTATTTGGATGAAAGTGGTAAATTAGGGGTGTGTTAGTGTGGTTGCAGGTGAGTGGCTGTAGGGAGTGGCCAGGAGATTGGGGGCTAGAATAAATGTAGAAGTAGTGGGGGTGGGTGGGAATTGGGGGCAGGGTAGGGGAGCAGAATGAGCTGAGTGTAGCGAGGTGAACAGAGCGGGGCTCACCCACCATGAGATTACAGGGACAATCAGTGAGCTCTAATCAGGGATAGCAGGAAAAAGCAGCCAAATCGGGGTAAGTTCAGTATATCTGCTTTCCTGTAGTGCAGTGGTAGACTGCTAGCAGTGTGTTTCCGCCTGGTGGCCAAAGTAAGTTACTACAGCCAGAAAAAAAACTAACCTGTGTGTATGCTCATCTGCCCTGTAGTAATACTTTAAATAAGGAGCAGTTTACTTTTTTAAAAGCAGATAGTTTTAAAAACAGATTTAGTGTGTGGATAAATTGCAATGGAAGGAACACCTACAGTTTAGAAAGCTGTGCTCTTTAGTTTGGTTTTGGAGCTGCTTCAGGCAGGTAACAGAAGCAAATTTACACTCTTTCAGAAGGTATTTTTCTGGGTGAGTCTGTTGGGCAGGGTATGACCACAGAGTGTTTAACCCATCAGGAGAAGCTGCAAGACATACGGGGGAAGACATAAAAAAGGTTAGACCAGGAAAGTAAGAAAAGACACATGAGAGACCAGACCTAGCAAAACCCTAGAAAAAAAGACATTTAAATGAGGTATAATACAGACAAGAAATAACCATTGTAGCAATGACATTATTCCCAGTTGACTAAGTTATGAAAGCAGAGCACTAAAATTAAATGCAGTAGGTTGTACAGACTTTGCAAATATTAGCAAACACAGTTAAGCCCTGTAATCAGAACAGAAAACAATCCTAAAAAGAAACTGTAATGGAGCACTAGGAGTAAATGCAATAGCTTGTAGAGATAATGCAACTTTTAACAAATACAGTTAACTGAACCCTATAAGCAGAACAGAAGACAATTCTGCTTAAACTGTAATGTAGTACTAGAAGTAAAAGTCAGTAGCTTATACAGATAAAGCAACCTTAGCAAGCACAGTTAACTCTGCACTGACAGACAGTGCTTAGTAGTACTGCAAACCATAATAAATAAAACAGCCCTCTGGATTCTCTATGCCTTGCATGGCATGCAAGATCAGTACAGGAGCTCTAGCAGGCAATATGTCTGCAGTGTGATCCAGGAACAGCCTACAGGGGTGTGTATGAGCACTCCTGCACTAATCCTGCATGGATTAAGTCGCTGTGCAAATCACCCCATTTGTAGGAGAAATCCATGCAAATGAGGTGAATTTGCGATTAAGGAAGCTCGCAACTAGCCATGCAAGACTAGTGCAATCTGCAGAAATGTACTTGGTTAGTAATGGAGTACATTTCTGCAAAATCCAAAACGGAGCTGTGATAGCACCAAATAAAGGCTGCATATCAGTTAGGAAGCATGCCAATGGCCAAGTATAAGGCTGTTGTCATTGCAAACAGCCAAGAAAAATCAAGTTTTATTATTTTTTGCCAATCTCAGCTGTTTAAGTGTAGGGCAGCAGTGCGCAAATGGGATCGGGGGTAAAATAACAAAATTAACCTAAATTATGCATTCTAACTAAAATCACTATTCTGCCATGCAAGTCAATGGCAGGCAGAAGACAGCATGGCCAGTGAGTAGTGGTTGCTAAGGGGGGAGGCTCAGTGTGTGTGACATGTAACTATGCATCAGCAGGCGATCCTATGCAAATGAGGGGAATGATAGTGAATCCCAGTTTTCCCCAGCATGCTAATAAGGTCTCAACAGTGTAAGAGTAGGAATAGCTTGTTGCAAGCCTAGGGGATAGCTGACATCATAGGGGGTGGGTCTGGCATACTGTATGCAGATTGGAGCCCCTGTGGACCGGGTCTGCCTACCACTCTTTACATTGCCTAAGCAGGTGTGCATGCCTCGCTTTAAAGGTTTTAAAAAAAGTTAAACCAGGAAATAGCAGCACTGTGCACATTTGAGCACTCTGTTTGTGCGGTGCACTCCTGGGCATAAACAGGAAAGCAATGTGAAGGGAAAACAGCATTAGGAAGGTAATCAAAGAAAAGTAGCATAGATGGCAGGTGAAATGTATCAGAATCAGCCAATTACATAGGCAGCAGACCAGCCCATCCCAGAACACTACTATAAACTATGCAAACACCTTCTCTTCTGGTTTTTCGTACACTCTACACCACCAGTGTAAACAAGTGGGGAACTTTTAACACTCACAACAGCAAAATGATAGGGGCTGCAATAGCTATCATACAACAACTTGTGGAACAGGCTGAGGGTGGTGAGGATGTGAATGCTGTCGACCAACCCACTGTGAGGAGATGGAGAAGAGTGTACAGACCCAGGGTAACCTACCAGGGGCTACATGAGCCCAAGATAGTGGAGCATTATATAGTAGACAGGGACCTCCTACAGCAAATTGTTGAGCTGTGCTGGCCACACCTGTCACACAGAACAGAGGGGAACCCATCCCAGTGGATACCAAGGTATGTGTAGACTTAAGAATACTAGCTACAGGTACCTTCCAAAGGCCTTCTGGGGATATGATGGGGATCTCACAGGCATCAGCATCCAGGGTACTCCACCAGTTCCTGGATGCCATGTCAGCGCATGTCGGTGAAGACGTATATTTCCCCAACACCCGTGAGCTGTTGGCAAACAATATGCAACTGTTCCACCAAATAGCAGAATACCCTGAGGTAGTGGGTGCTATAGACTGCATGCACATATGCATCAAAGCATCACCCGGTGAGCGGGGTATGGTCTACATCAACCGCAAGGGCTTTCCTCCATCAACTGCCAGGTCGTGTGCAATGCCCAGGGCATAATAATGAATGTGTTTGCTGGCTGCCCTGGAAGCTATCATGATTCCCATATCTGGCATCTGATGCAGCTGTACCAGAGATATGCCATTGGGGACATCCCTTATGGTCACCTAGTGGGGGATGCTGGCTACGCACTGGAGCCATGGCTGATGACACCCATCAGAAATGCACACACATCCGAACAAGAACTCAATAATGAGGCACACACACAGACCAGAATTATAGCAGAGCATGGGTTTGGGATGCTCAAGTCATGGTTCTGGTGCCTGGACACATCCAGGGGAGCCATGCAGTACTCATCAGCTACATATACCCAAATTGTCCACGTATGGGCCATGCTACTCAATATGATCCTGTGGAAACAGCTGCAGAAGGAACAGCACGGGACAGGGCCACACAGCCCCCCACCATTGCCAAGGCCTGCACAGGCTCAGAGGGATTCAGAGGAGGAACAACCTGAGCCTGCCCCAGAAGGCAGAAGGAGTTGTGCCCAGTATGCCCTGGCCTTGGCAAAGAGACAACACATAGCACATACACTGACACAGGTGGGACCCAGGGAATAACACCTCTCTCTGACTCTCACATACAGTAAAAGGGTTGCCAAACATTACACTACCTGTGCTCAACCATGTGTAGGGAGTGTACTATGTGCATCCAACATAGGCAGCCCTGCAGCACCACCCTCAATACTGGGACACCCACAAGGTAAGTGACTCACACATGCCAGTTAAGGGAGTTCACATGCCCAACAACAGTCACAGCCAGCAGGGAAGGTGTAGACAAGCACAAGCAAAGGCTGTGAAATAGCCTCTGATTGAGGTCTCTGGGTAACCCCCCCCGGCCTACACAAACAAGGTCAGGCAGTGAGACGTCAGTTCTGAAGGGTAGGGAGTCACAAACTAAATCAAAGCTAAGATCTGTAGTACACTGGTATGCCTATAGTCAGCATGATAGCTTAGAATACAGAATGAAATGGAGTACCTGACATACCAGTGCAGTCATAGCAAATGTGTACAAGTGTCAGGTGTGCCCCCCATCCTATGTAGACATGTAGCAACAGTCAGGTGTGCCCCCCAATCCTGTGCAGAAATGTAGAAATAGGCAGGTGTGACCCCCATCCTAGATAGAAATGTAATAACAGTCAGGTGTTCTCCTCCAAATCCAGTTTAGAAATGTAGAAATAGTCAGGTGTGCCCCCCATCCTATGAACAAATGTAAGTAACTGTCAGGTGTCCCCCCAAATCCAGTGTAGAAATGTAGAAATAGTCAGGTGTGCCCCTCATCCTACGAAGAAATGTAGTAACAGTCAGGTGTGCCCCCCAATCCCGTGTAGAAATGTAGAAATATAGTCAGGTGTCCCCACATCCAATGTAGAATGTAGTAACACTCAATACCAAATGATCAACGAATACCCTACAGAAACAGTATGCTACCTGTAGGTGTACAACACATAGGTCAGCACTGCAGTACAGACTACCTGGACTTGATCCACACATTCAGTACAGACGGGCATACCAGGCATGCTCACACACTTAGAGAAATGAAGGCAATGTCAGTCAACAACATACTGAAAGGTCATAGTGGGCATGCTCACACAGTTAAACACATGAAGGGCATGTCTGCAAACACCAGTGGACCAGACATATCTGACAGTTGCAGATGTTAGTGCAGACACTCCTCAGTATGCACCACACATGCTTTGCACACAGAGTGGACAGGAATACAGACATATATGTAAGGACAACACACTATAATAAGCCAAATGTAGACATACATAGATGTGTGAAGGAGGGTGACTGTGACAAGGAGCCATTCAGGCCTGTCCCACACACAGCCAAAGGGCCACAACCACATGAGTTTCAGATGTCACTCACTGTAGATACTAGCCACTGGTATCTGTCAGCATTACAGACTATGTGGTGCAAGTGCTAGCTGTGCAACATGACTGTACAAGGAAGTAGTCATCCAGCAGCTGTATACATGTACCTGTGGAATATTACCCTGTGTGTGCCCGCATGTGGAGTGTCAACTTCTAGATGAATGGGTTAGGGCCCATGCACACACACTGCCCCCCCCCCATAGCCCTACTATGACAAGCCTGCTGTGGTCATCCACTGTGAAATACACCTTTGGGAGAGTTGTAGCCCTGTAATCTCCATGGCATGCCCCATAATGGGGTACTGCTGTAGTGTGATAAACTAGTTAGGTAGGAGTTCCTATCCCAGACATGGCTACCGTGTGCATGTGTGTGTGTGTCTGTCTGTCTGTGTAGAAAGCAATGCTTTTTAGGATAGTCACACTCCCTACAGCTCAAATGCTCTACTTTGGTAAGGCTACTGATGTCATCCACCTAGAAATATACCTCTGCGAAGGTTGTAGCCCAGTAATCTCCGTAGCACATCCTATAACTATGCACTGCTGTTGTGTGGTAGAATAGTTAGGTAGGAGTTCTAATCCCAGACCTGGCAATTTTGTGTGTGTGTGTGTGTGTGTGTGTGTGTGTGTGTGTGTGTGTGTGTGTGTGTGTGTTTGTGTATAGTGAGCAATGTATTTTAGGCTAGTCACACTCAATATAATTCAAATGCCCTACTTTGGAAATCCTGCTGCTGCTATTCACAGAGACATATACCTTTGAGGAAAGAGAACTCCAGTAATATCTGTAGTGTGTCCTATAATAGCATCATGCTGTAGTATGATATAAAACTCTGGTAGGGGTTCTAGCCCCACACATGGCAATGGTGGATGTTTTGTGTGTATTTCTATGTTTGTGTAGGGAGCAATGAATTTTAGGTTAGCCACGCTCACTACAATTCAAATGCCCTACTTTGGCAATACTGTTGATGTCATTCATTGTGAAATACACTTTGGGGAAGGAGAGCTCCATTAATCTCCATGGTGCATCCTATAACGGAGTAGTGCTATAGTGTAATATACTAGTTAGGTATGAGTTCTAATTCCAGACATGACAGGTGTGTGTGTGTGTGTGTGTGTGTGTGTGTGTGTGTGTGTGTGTGTGTGTGTGTGTGTGTGCGTGCGTGTGTGTGTGTGTGTGTGTTTGTCATTCGTATCCTGTGTGGCGGTGGTTGTGAGTGTGTAACAAGTGGAGTCAATGTTGAGCGGGTTTTGCAAACATCTTATATGGATGGCCAAGTATATATCACAATGTGCACCATACAAGGATAACAGATGTGAAATAACCAAGAGGCTGGGGTGCATATTGTCACCCTTAAATGTGACATCAACGCCAGCTGAACAACATTAGCAAGCCTTGTATTACCTAGGGTACACTCTCAATCCATGTCACATACACACACACACTTGTCTATTCAACAGCCGCTATGTTGGTAGTACCCTGCATATTTCCCCCGATAGTAACCATGGTGTGATTGCAGTGGGCTACAGAGGACATGGCACCCTGTCCATCAGTCCAATAGTCATGTACATGCTTACAGTGCACCTCCCCCATGTTCCCCACTGGACACCTGCAACACATGTGGTGCCATCAAATGTGACCCACAAAGGACATAACATGCCTGAAACGCAGGCCTTGTATGAACAGATACCACTGACACCAGGGAATACTGGTATCATTCTATCAAGGTAGGTGCAGGGCCAACCCGCTGTCCATGAACAGTTCCCGCCACATGAGGCCAGGACTGGCACATCTGATGATAATCATCAGTGTACACAACATAGGCCAGATACCCCAGGTACAGTTCCAAATGTCACTGTACATGCATGTGGGAGGTATGCACATCCCAGACACATGGACTAAGGAACACATACATGGCAAACAATGCACAGCATTGGCCACATGCAATAATCACCCAGGTGACTGGATGGTGAGACACTACAGCCCTGAGCCACAATGTAGACCATTGTCATGTGGCCTGATGCCAAGATATACCCATCACCTAGCCTTGTATAGCTGCCTGGAACCATCAAGCACAACACATCCATGAAGTAGTGCACACATGCATGTCAGTACTGGAACCCATGTCTGTGTGTGTGGTGTATGAGGCATATGACCACATTCACACTCACTACAACCCCCATTGGCATACTGCAGCATGCTGTCTGATGTCAGACACCTCCATATACCCTTTGCACATATAACCTCCGTATGACCTCTTTGGTGCATGTGATACCTGCACAGTGCTGTGTTGTGGCAATCCCACAAGTGATGAGCTGTATTCCTGGCCCTACCAAGTGTGGCAATGTGTGTGTGTCCCCGTGAGAGTGTGGCTGTTTTGACACTGACACTTGTTCATGCGGCCAGGCACGGGTACTACACCTACCACATAGCTACCATTTCACAGTTGCAGATGTCACTCACCATCACATATACATTCTGAGGTCTCCCCAACATGTAACCTATGTGGTGCATCCAATAACTGCATGGACATGTGATATCACTGCATAGTCAACGGGGGTTTGATACCCTGTACTGGTAGGTGTGGTACACAAACATGCGTAAGTTTTACTATCCCACCCCTCCCTGGCTTTTCTGTGCCTCTGTCTGCCTCTCTTACTCCCTCTCTGGTGGATGTGGATATTTACACCTGCTTTACTTAGGTAGCAGCATGAGTATTTTAAGTGATGCTCAGGATCAGCTGATGGTCTCTGCACGTATTGCAGCCCTTCTCTAGCTGATTACATGTGGAACAGCTGTGGTAACATTCCCATAGCCACTTGCATGGAAACACACACCAGTATCTAGTATCATCATGTTGCTGTTGGGCCTTTCATTCACTGTGAGCATGAACTCGATCTGTCGTTTGGCAAACAGCATCTCAGATGGATTGGGGCGTACCTCTAACAACATACACTGTGGTGACAGGACAACACACAGGAGGGGAATGTGCCTGACCTGACTGCAGACTGTAAGTGCTGTTATACTGCATTTGGAGTAATGTTGGTTTAATATGACTGTTCTACATGTTTACATACCTGCCATGTTAGTGCTATGTTAATGAGGGAATACCCATCTGTAGGGCCATCTGCAGACTGGCCAGTGTATTGTACCTTTTGTTTCAGGTGTTATCCACTGAGCACCTATCTGTGAACTGCAGAAGGTTGTGTGAGGATTGCAGTCTGTAGATGGTGACAGCTGTGAGAGTTACTGACTTCAAATCCCTCATAGGACATATGGTGCAACAAACCCTGTTACAACAATAAATGTATGAGGTTATCATAGCAATATGTCAATATTGGCCCTGTGTATGTGCCTCCAGCCACAGCCTTGACACTTTATACATATTTCATGCAGTAAGGCCTGCATATGTACTGTACACCATAATTAGTGACATCATATCTGGTAACAACCCAGTGAGATATCAGACTGCTACACATATAATGTATAGCAGGGATTATATTTGATGACATAACCTGGAAATTCTGTGGTTGTGTGTACAGTACTGAGGTCTGTGTACTTATGGTGACTGTCGGCCCCCAATCTAATTTCTTTAAAAGAAAAGAAAAAGAGGTTGATAAGAAAGTGATGAGCAAAGAGGCACAAAGAGGGAAAGACAGTAGGGAAAATAGCCAGAGATATGCAGGAAGGGTGTAGGGAAGTTCCATAGCTGCCCATTTCTTCTACAGCAACAGCTGTGCATATACACTGAATTTGGAGGTAGACTTGTGATGCCAATTAGACCGGATTACATGTGTCCAGTGGACACATGTCCGAAATGGACAGCTATCTATGGGGCAAGATTATTTTGTGGGAACAGATTGCCCTTTATTCTTTTTTTAAGGTGAGAGTGAGATGTTGGGGAGGGGTAGTAGATATATTTGGGGAGGTAGGTTGGGTAGGTTAACAGACAAGACAAACAAGATGCATACATGGGCGGTATATGACACATGTGGGGGGGTAAACACCTTGATGGGGAGGGGTATGGGGATATCGGAAGCCCACAAGCCCTCTAGTGGTAATAGTGAGATTGAAGTTCCCACCCATGGGCAGTCACCACTGCACCTTTACAGCCCCGAAGGTGGCTGTGCTGAGGTCTGAGTTGCAGAGCCAGGCTGACTCTCTAATCATGACACGCAGCCCTCGAGCAGTCAGTCTCTCTATGCACCACTGCCCTGACCTGGTAACGGGTGACGGGTGCCTGTCAGCACCTACTCCCAGGTGGGGTGAGCCCCATCCCCTGAGCCGGTTCCACCTGAAGGTGGTGCAGGAACAATGGAAAGGGAGGTCCCAGGTTGGGCCCCAGACATGCCAGTGCCCAGTACCACTGCCAGCTGAAGTAGGACAGGTGGGTCCACTGGGACCGGCCTTCCCAAGCATGCAATAGTGTTTAGATTTCATCATCATATGTGGGTTAGTAATAGTCAACACATTCCAGGGTTAGGTATAACAGCATGCATAGATATTCCCATTAATCCAGACACCAGATACGGAACAGTTACATGGCAAACCGAACACATGCATATATGGGACCATAGTGGTAGTAAGAACAGCATGCAGGTACATTGATGGCACCATGCCACCAATGTTGGAATAATTCAATATAGCACATGCATGAGAACCATTAAAATATTTATCAAACAATTGGACATTATCAGAACATAGGTGTCATTACATCCCAGTTGGGGTGGGTATGTTGATTATTGTTGGAGATATGGTGGGGGGAGTGAAATATGTCAATTAACAACTAGTATATTCCTGTAGTACACATTACTTTCCTAGTCAGTGCTGTTATCTGTACCGTACTAGTCTTACTACACTACCCTATAGCTTTAATTTTGGACAGTGATTTGGCTGTCATCATCATTGTTATACATGAACTGGTTTTACCTGCAGTATACACCTCTTACCTGGTATACCTGTGGAGGGACTGTTTGTTAACACTAACTAACTGTTTCTACACATACTCCCAGATTCTGGGTTGATTTTTTCCACATAGCTATCCAACTCTTTCTGCACAGACTATGGCCATGTGTTGACCACAAGCTGGTGTGCCAGGACATATCAAGAATATTGCCCTCTTCCACCTTTAGTGACCTCACACACACACATATACATGCCTTCCTACACAGTTATATTATGTAGCACAGTGTGGGTGACAGTGACCAGTGATACTTTATTATTCAGAGAAACTGCAACACTTGCAGTTCCCTACAATACCAGAGTGAACAGTAGCAGTACAGCTTATAATGGTCTGTATTCCTCAGCACAGTGTTTGTATCCAACGTACCTGTGGGATCAATGTTTGTTAGCACTACCTGACTGTTGCCACACAAACTTCCAGATTACACATTAGTATTATGCACATGCATCTCACTCTCTTAATGTACACACTCTGGTCACAGCTTGACAACATGGGAGTGTAGATAGGACATACTTGAAATATTACTCTCCTAACAGTTTCAGGGGTTGCTACAGTGACAGGTGTGTTCTCATAGATGTTTGACAATCACTTGTATTCCCTGTTTGCTGGCTAAACATCTGGTATCATCCCACAGACTTACCAGGGGGACAGGCAGCAGATGTGGGCACATATACTAGACATTCTGGCCTCTTCTGTACAGTTGTGGGGTATGATTCTGTATGCAGTCTAATTCCACTCCCAGGATTCAGACAATGGTTGTGTCTGCTGCAACTTAAACACTGTCCATCACAGTTGTGCCTGCTATATAGATATTGCTGTATATCTCCTATCTGCTTTATGTCTTATTAATCCCGTGTGCTTTTGCATTCTGGCCTTGTATAACAACACTCTTATACAGATTTGCTAGACAGTTATATGTTGTTGGACAGTGTGGGTGGCAGTGATGTTTAATACCTCATTATTCAGAGCAACTGCATATCATTCTTGTATTTCTGGGCACAGTGTTGGTATCTGACAGACCTGTGGGAGGAGTGTTTATTAGCACTACCTGAATGTTCCCACACACAGTACTAGATTTCATATTACTATTATGCACATACATCTCACTCTGTTACTGTACACACTCTGACCACAGCTTGACAAGTTGGAGTGTGAATGGGACATATGTGGCTTCTTACTCACATACGGTATTGGGGATTTGTGGGTGTGAAAGCTTTGTTCTCATAGATGCGTGTCAATCATTTTTATTTCTTGTTTGCTGCCTATACGTCTAGGATCATCCCACTGATTTCCCAGGGGGACAGGTTGATAGGCAACAGATATGGGCCATTTTACTGGACATTCTGGACATATATGTACAGTTGTGGGGTATGAGTCTGTATGTAGACTACTACCACTGACAGGATTCAAACCGTGGCTGTGTGTGCTAAAAAAGCAAGAGTTCACATCTCAGTTGCATGTGCTATTCAGTTTTTGTTGTCTGCACTTTCCCTATTTACTGTCTATGTGTCTCTCTGTTGTACTAAATTGCCTCTGGGGATTACACCTGTCATATACAGGCATACCTACACATTCAGTTTATGGTGCACGGTGTGGGTAACAGAGTGCTTACTACAACAGTACTATTACATGATTGTAAATCTACATTACCATATGATACCAGAATATACACATGCAGTCCAGCAGTTAGACCTGTTTTATCAAGCTATTACAATGTTATTGACATACAAATAATATGATACTCTTCCTGACATATTCTCTAGTGTATGCAGTCCTTGCCTTGAACAACACGTTTTATACAGGCAATTAATTTACTACTACTTTTAGTTTTATTTCCTATGACAGTAAATGCGTGAGTATTACTGACCTGCCTTGTGTCACAACCTCCCCAAGTGACTGATATGGGCCTCCTGGTTCATGGCTTGCTCCATTGCAGCTATGGGGGACATAAGAGGAATATTTAGCCATACATATCCATGATATACCTGAGTTGGCAATTATTACACATTTACTGGGCTAATACTTACACATGACTGGAACATCCCTTGCCGCTCTAGTCTCTTGGAGCCACTCCTCCAAGAGGTCCCCCTTATGCTGCTTCAGGTTGGCATAGTGGTGCCTGACCTGCTCACCAGTTCGGGGTATGCCATTGGCACTGGTGAGGTCACAGGTGAGATGGTCCCAGGCCTCCACTTATATTGGGAGCCCTGGTGCTGGCCCTGCAGCAGTCTCTGATCACAGTCTTTGACAAGGAGTCCTGCAATGACCTTGGACTCATGGATGCACCAGGGCTGTAACAAAAAGCGCACACCTTTTCCCATTACTGCCATAGTGTCTGCAAGGGTAGCTACAGCCAGTTATGAGATGCATTCCCACCTCTTGGGTTTAAATAGATCCGATTTCCCGCACTTTTCCGTGATTGGCTGGTTTTGAAAAGGTTAAGGTATGGGCAAACCTGCTTACCTACAGTTGGCATTGTATAAAGGGATATACCACTGGCACAATGCTGGCCTGTGCAATGCTTAGCATTGCTTACATTAGAGTTTGCATTATAATTCCTTTTTGGCATTGTGTTATTATTCATTACACCTTATATGTATACCTGGTATCCTTGATTAATGGGTATGTACACTCTATGGGGTCCTTGTGTTTTATTGGGGACTTTAACACTGTTATAATCACACCTCACTTCTGGGCTTACTGCTGTACTCCAGTTCACATATTTGTTATGTAGTGGGTTATGGAACATATGACTGTATACTGATTCCTTTCAGAGGTTCAGTTTTGTTTTACTATGGTGAGGACTTGTTTGCTGATACCTCATTCTTCTGTACTTCTGTGATGGCTTGGTGGTTAACTACTGTGACTATGGTGTATAGGGTTCAAGACCTGCATGGCTATTTGTTTTGTTGATGGGCAGAACACAGGCAATTGGATACAGATTGTTTAAGGCACTTTTGAGCATTTGTAAACAGGTTTGCTTGATGGTAAGCACTGCTAAACTGCCATTACATCTGCTTACAGAGAGTTAGCTTTACAATTGCTTAACCAGTGTGGGCATTGCTTACCACCACACAAACGGGCTTAAGCCCACTTACCAGTGCTTAAATATGCTTACTACTGCTTATTTGTGCTTAAACCTGCTTACTAGTGCCTTAATCATTATGACACTGACACCTCACATATGCATTTACTGCAGTACTCCAGTTCATAAAACTATTTTATTTAGTGGGTTATACAGCATAAATATTACTCATAAAGTGCTTTGCCATGGAAAATGGAATGTGCTGCAGTAGGACTCGAACTGAGAATGCCTGCTCGTAAGGCAAATGCTCTGCCCACTACACTATTGCTATGCTGCTTCATTTGCATAAATCTTCCTTGTTGTCCTCTTCAGCCATTTAAGCTGCATTAAACGTAGTTAAGCGATGGACACAGCCATGCACCTACTGTTAGCTTTAATCATATTTTTTTAAAAAAATAAAGGGTTTCTTCATTTTATTTATATATATACTGTTGCTGTTGTACACAAGTGAGAATGCTGGTGGGGATATGCAGTCATCTATGAGCCGTCTCGCTCATTTAATTCTCCTTTCTGCTGTTCTTCATTGCGGAGGTGTGTATATTCTGAGAGCTCTGCTCTCAGACACACCACCTGCACTCTTAAATACTCAGTGTAAGCCTAGGAGCTCAGGCAGCATGCCTCATTACTATGCATGGCACGCTGCTGTCCTGCACCAAAAATGCCGCATCCATGCAGGACTATGCTAGTCCTGCACGGAGGAATAGTAAATCTGGGGGAGTGTGATGCACATTACCTTCTAAAGCCAGCGAGCACACAGGCAGGGGAGAGTAGAAGCTTCCATGTGGAATGCAAAGAATGCTATAAGGATTTCAAAGATGGTGCCACAGGAAGGAAGGCAAAGTTAAAGAGTCTGGGGGACAGGTAAAAAAGAAAAGAAAGTGAAAGAAACAGATAAAGCAACTTTTAACAAACACACAGTTAACTAAGCCCTGTAAGGAGACCAGAAAACAAACATTCTTAAAAAACTGTAATGAGGCATTAGGAGGAATTGCAATACATTGTACAGATAAAGCAACTTTTAACAAAAACAGGTAACTGAGCCCTATAAGCAGAGCAGAAGAAAATTCTGCTTAAACTGTAATGTAGTACTAGAAGTAAAATACAGTAGCTTGTATGTATAAAGCAACTTTAGCAAGCACAGTTAACCCTGCACTGATGGACAGTGCTTAGTAGCAGTGTAAATGGCAATAAATAAAACAGTATGTCATACACAGTACCTTCTAAAGCCAGATAGCACACAGGCAGGGGAGAGTAGAAGCTTCCATGTGGACTGCACAAAAAGCTAGAAGGATTTTAAAGATGGCACCACAGGAAGGAAGGCAAAGTTAAAGAGTCTGGGGGAGGGTTTGGAAAGAAAAGAAAGTAAAAGAAACTGGGGGAGGGGTTGGAATAGGGACTGGAGATGGATATCACTGTGGCCTAGCTGGTTGGAAACAGTACTGACAGGGTCATGCCAGCAGTGTGAAACAGCACTGAAACAATTAGAAAGGAAGCAACTGTGAAAATCAGAGCTGAAGAAGGAATTAGAGCTAGCCAGAGATGGAAATGTTGCAGATATAAGTTTAAAAACAGGAGACAATGGGGGCAGAAAATGTTCTAGGGGTTAAACAGCACTCTAGAGTGTGGCTGGCAGCATTAAACCTACAAGCCAAATTTGCTACCGAATCCCCTCATAGGTCCCATCACTGTCTGGCACGTAAACAAGTCAACTGGTTGGAACTACCTCATATGCACTACTCAACCAACTATCTACTGTCCACAAACTCTACTATTTTCCCAACTTAACCCCTGCACTAGAGGAACTCATACAACCACACATCCCAACTAGAACACATAGATCTAGCAACCAAAACCTCATAAAAGTCATCAAGCACAGAAATGATGCTGGCAAATCCCTTTTTGCCAGCACCATTGCCAAAAATGGAACACCCTACCAATCCATACTACCTCTACCTCCTCCACTACACATTTTGAAAAACTCCTGAAAAACCATTTTCAGAATTATTTGTTGTGCTCATGCCACTTACCAGGCTAACCCTCAAAAAGGTAACTCATCTGTACCCCAATTACCCTCAGACAGTGGTTCATGATTACAAAATTCTGCCACTTTCAGGTCTTTTGAGTAGATGTCTTTTCATACTCTATACCTAAATGTTTGACTTTTGTATGAACTGTCAATTTAATGTATCCCATACTGTATGTATCATCTCATCGGGTGTATGTAATGAAAGCACTCATAACATGAAATTAATGTTCCATGTAATTGACTATTATTCTATGCATGTGTTGTTTTTGAGCTTAACTCCCCAAGCCTCCTCTGAAAATGGACCTCTGTCCAGTCGGACTTTCCCGCTTAACAAATGTAAAATAAACATAAAAATAAAAAAATATATACTGGAACTATCGAGAGTTAAAACATTAAACTAAAAGCTATTGATACTATTAAAACATTAAACTAAAAGCTATTGATACTATTAGTTAAAACAGCAAGGAATGTGGTAGATTGCTGGCTGTGTGTTGCCGCCTGGTGGCTGAATTAAGTTACTACAGCCAGAAAAAACTAACCTGTGTGTATGGTCATCTGCCCTGTAGTAATACGTTAAATAAGGAGCAGTTTACTTTTTTAAAAGCAGATAGTTTAAAAACAGATTCGGAGTGTGGATAAATTGCAATAGAAGGAACACCTACAGTTTACAAAGCTGTGCCCTTTAGTTTGGTTTTGCAGCTGCTTCAGGCAGGTAACTGAAGCAGATTTGCACTCTTTCACAAGGTATTTTGCTGGGCGAGTCTGTTTGGCAGGAAATGACCACAGAGTGTTTAACCCGATGGGAGAAGAATTTAGAAAGCTGTGCTCTTTAGTTTCATTTTGGAGCTGCTTCAGGCAGGTAACTAAATCAGATTTACACTCTTTCAAAAGGAATTTTGCTGGGTGAGTCTGTTGGGCAGGGGATGACCACAGAGTGTTTAACCCGTCGGGAGAAACTTCCAAAGCCAGATAGCACAGAGGCAGGGGAGAGTAAAAGCTTCCATACACTTCCAATTTCCAATTACTTGAATTCATTTTAACATTGCATTTCTTTTTTTTTTTTTGGCGGGGGGATAGTTGTAGATTGATACAGTTAACAACACATTCTGGTTGACTACATATGAGCTTGGGGTGGACGTGTCTTCCAAGTTCTTCTTAAAACTATCATTAATGAACATATAAAGGGCAAAAAGTTTTAACCCCCCCCCGAATTACTGTTTATTATAATGATGGTTACCTTTTCCTTAATGTCTTCCAGGACCATCTCACATATGGAGCCTAGAATCATCTGCACATGGTAAGTTAAACATTTTTATGTCAGTACTGATGAACAGTTCAAATAAATATTTAGTTTGTAATGTGGTTGTCAGGAATGTTGTGTGTATTGCTGTATTGTCTGTAATAGCCACACCACTGTTAGTTTGTTAGCATGTATTGAACTATAGCAGTATAAGTATTATTTTTTCCTGTGTTTGTTGCTTATTATCACAGGTGATCCTGACAGTGGAAGTGTGGGACTCCTACCACCTGATGTCAGAGTACCAGCAGACTCTGATGATGATGGTGGCCAAACAGAGACACAGTTGGGGAGTGCAGAGGTTAAATGTGACACTGAGGTTGACATTCAGCCAACCCTGTAATTCCATCGGACACAGCCAGTAGGCCTATGCCAACCCATTCCAGTAAGCACTCAGATATTAGACAAGTGGAAGGTGAGACATCCGATCAAGGCAGTGTGCTTACTGTGACTTTATTGCCTGTTATCTCTGACCGTAGCCAAAGTGTGGGTGAGGTGCAGTGCAGGAGGGTTTTTAGGGGTGCTTGGAGGAGGCCTGCTCTCCATCCTCCACCTGATCCAGATGTGTCTTCCCATGCCACTTGACGTATGTTTAGGGCTGTCATAGAGTTGCAGGCAGGTTGCATTCGGTCCTCCAGAGAAATGATTAGAGTTGTAGATGTTGCACAGGCTGACATGTGTGACTGCCTCCACAGTGTTGCCAGTTCAATGGATCACATGAATGATGGATGGGTGGTGTCTGTGATGGAATATCTGCTGGGAACGGGACAGCTTCCATGTGGGTGTATATCAGCCATATCTTCTGATGTTAGCCAATGTGGTCATGCCTGATTACACTCCTATAGTGGCATTACTTCCACTGCTCCACCACTGATGGAGCAGTGGCACTACATCCACTGCTCCATCAGTGGTTGAGGTGTCCACACCCATACAAGGCAGGCCATGGGGTCATGGTCCTGGGCATCCTCATGAGGGGAAAAACAAATGCCTGCTCAGCCATGAAACAGTGATACCACTTCATTTGCAATAAAAACAAATAAATGTAGATAAAAAGCATGCAAACTAAGCACTTTCTCCCCTTATAGGGCTTCTTCAGAGTCAACATGTTAAACAAGCATTCATCTTTTATTTCCCATGCAGCCCTAAGCTAGAAATAGAGATCAGAGAGGTTAAATGGCAAATAAGTTTAAATGCCCACAAGAGCCCAGGGATCAATGACTTCATATCATTTAAGCCCATCCTAAAGAGAAGGGCAACAGTGATATAACTAACAAGTATGCCATCTAGTGATACAAACTGGATGTTGCAACTTTTCAAGATGTTCATTCTGTATGCATATATTTTACTAGTGTTTTTATTACACTATGATAAAAGAAAGTTGTGCAGAGTCTGTGATGTTTTTTTTCATTTTTCATTAATCACCAGTTGGATAGTAAATTTTATGTATATACTGCAGTTAGATATGATTTTTAAGAATGTATTTTTAGGGGGTGTTTTCTCAGGATATGATGTCATGTTGAATGGGAAATAAAATATGAATGTTTGTTTAACATGTGAAGAAGCCCTATAAGGGGTGAAAGTGCTTAATTCACGTGTTTTTTATCTAAATTTATTTGTTTTTATTGCAAATAAAGTGATATCACTGCTTCATAGCTGCGCAGGTATTTGTTTTTCTTCATTTTGCAACATTGCGGAAGTTTGGTGTTCTGATTCTTGGTTTACCTGGATGCTTTGAGGCTGGAGATACCATTATGGAAGCACTAATCAAGGAATTAATGTTGGCAGTGCAGAAACTATCATCTAAATTGGTCACTAATCGTGGTGACAATATTCCACAAGCAATGAACAATACACAAACAGATATGTTTACTTTGCACACTCCTATGGTGACAGAGGCATCAGGAAGGAATATTTCAGAAGTGAGAACCCCCCCCCCCCCGTGAGAAGGGATGTAAATGGCTTGTTCCCAACTCTGAAATTAGATAGCAGAGTGGCTGCAGTTAACAACAGGCAAGCTCTGCCATTGGAAGGCCAGATTTCATCTTTTGAACATCTGTCTAGGAAATTCAAGGCTATTCAGTGTATAATGAATTTTTATTTAAATGCATTGCAAAAAATCAAGTTCCAAAGGGTTTGCACCTTTGGAAGTATCCAAATGGGACAATAAATGCATTGCTGATGCACAAGGAGCTAATGGAACTATTTGACAATACTGGGTTAGAACTTATGAGAATCATCACTTGGGAGAATGACCGTAACTTGATCAACCTTCAAAAAGGCATTTTGGAAATGCATGAAAGTATTACTAGTTATTTATTTGAACATAGGGTTGAACAGTTTAACAAGGTATTCATTGACTTGGATAAATATGTCACTGACAATATTAGTAGAGAAGTTAATAAATTGAATAGAGATTCCAAAGGATATGCTGAGCACAGGGCATATCCTATCCCCCACACCCCCGACAAGATACTGATTCTCAAGTAACATGTTAATCATGATGGAAGGGAGAACACAGGTCTTAATGATTCAGGAAGTAGGAATGCTGGCAACGGTGAACATTGTTTTAGTAAATTCACCCAAGTACATTGATCAGAGTGACTGAGGAATAGAGGCCAGCAGTCTTGGAGACAGCAGAACAATTGATCAGTGCAGAGACCGAGATGGAGGAGGAGAGGGAGAGGAGATGGAACCAAGGCTTGAAAGCAATCAAGCAGTTGTTCTTGGACATTTCAGCACTGATAATGACTCCACTCAAGAATGTACCAATTTTTTTATGGGCATGACAAGTGACGAAAAGTATGTAGATTCTAATGTGGTAGACAATCAGGTTTCCACTGTCAGTGTATCAACATATCAGGGTTTTGCATTGTATAACCTGAGTGATCTTGAAACTAGTGAAACACATTTAAGGGTGCTGTGCAAGGGTCTTAATTATGTACCAAGCTTTGAAATTGATACAAAAAGAATGATACTTAACTTGAAATTGTACACCAGACAGTTGAAATCGAGATTGTACTTTGATGAAAGAGGTACACCACACACAACAGACCAATCAGGTTGAAACAAAAAAAGCACATTCATTCCTCCTAGTAATTCAGGGGTGGTTGAACTTGAAAGGTTATGTGAGAGAGAGAGAGATAAGGAGGATCTGTAACGGTAAAAATGTGATACAAAATAATTTGACAACAGAAGAGAGAACATGTTTGAGTGATCTAGTGCAAAATAAGCACTACAGCCTCATGAAGCCGGACATGGGAGGGGGTCTGGTTATACTGAGTCAGTTAGATTACACTATTAAGCTGTTTGACATTCTGAATAACAGTACTACATATGAAAGGGTATCCCAAAATGAAATCTACATGTCTTATGCAAATGTTGACCTGTTTTTAAATTATTCCTTTTTTCAAGGAATTATTAGTAAGGTGGAATTGGATTATTTACAAGTAGAGGCACCTATAATTCCAGCTATGTTCGTGATACCCAAGATTCACAAAAAACAAAATGACCCCCCCCCCCCCCCACCCTTTAGACACATAGTCTCAGCTAAGAAATCAAAAACAGAACCTTTGGCTGCATACATAGATTTTTGATTGAAACAGGTAGTTCAGGGACAGAAACAGATCTTGAGAGACCCATGGCATTACCTGGAGATACTGAGGGAAATCAGCACGGATGATGAATACATCTTTTTGGCGGTCGATATAGTAAATTTATTTGGCATCATCCCTCATCATGAAGGTTTAGAATACTATAGACAGATATTAACCCAATCTAGAAAATTTGAACCTACTAAGGTGAATTTTTTGGTTGATGTAATGGAGGTGGTACTAACTAACAATTTTGTATTTTTTGAGGGAGAGTTCTTCCATCAAGAGACAGGAGTTGCCATGGGTGCCAAGTGTGCACCAGCTTTTTCAAACTTGGTGATGACAGGCTGGGAGGCACAGCACATACTAGATTCCACATACAAGGACAACTTACAGTGTTAGTTATGCTTTTTGGATGATGTCCTAATATTGTGGAAAGGGTCTGTAGATGAAGCATTACAGTTTGTGGATTATCTAAATAGTACAGTGGGGTACCTTAAATTTACATCTAGAACAAGTGAAATTGAAATAGATTTTCTGGATATTTTGATCAGGAAAGAACTGTTAGGTAGCAAAATTGCATCTACCATCTTCAGAAAGAAAACATATTTGAGCTCCCTATTGAGGTTTGACAGTTGCCATCCTATTCAGCATAAAAAAAGAGTCACAAAAGGGTAGATGGTGAGATTAAGTAGGCTCATCAGTGAGGATGAAAATTTTGCAGAGGAAATTAATATATTAATAAACATGTTAATGGATAGAGGTTATCCTTTGGAATTTTTGGTAAAAATAAAAAGGGAAGTGACAAGGAAGAGAAATTCAAGATTCAAACCTATACTGCGAATGCAAGGTAGCCTGAGTGACACTAGTTTTAATGTGGCAACACACTCAGGACAGGATGTCATAGTTGTAGAATACAATGACTGTTCTCGGATGATTATCTCAGGACCAAATAGATTTTGGGAAGGAACATTTGATACTCAGCTCAAATTGAAGCTTGGCAGTAGACCCATAACTACATTTGGTAGAGGTAGAAACCTGAATGAAATTTTAGAATCAGGTGGCAAGGAGAGGCCCACTTCTTTTAAATCACTAAGGAGTAAGTGTGGTTTCTGCAGATTTTGCAAGTACATTAATGATGGACTGTACATTTCTATTCCTAGCTTCTATAGGAATTTGGAATGTCCTGGCAGATGCAACTGTGAGACAAAATGTGTGGTATATGTTGCACCTTGCATGGTATGTCCGGTGTTTTACATCGGCAAAACTTTTAGAAAATTAAAAGAAAAGATCTCAGAATGTGTTCAGGACGTTAGGTACAAAATGTTTGTCAGTTCCTTGTATATGCACACTACACAATGCAGGAATTTTAAAAAGTTCCTGTTTTTCATTATAGACAACATAACATGAAGGTTGATGGGGGGGGGGGGGGGGTGACCCTAAGCTAGAAATAGAGATCAGAGAGGTTAAATGGCAAATAAGTTTAAATGCCCAGAAGAGCCCAGGGATCAATGACTACATATCAGTTAAGCCCATTCTAAAGAGAAGGGCAACAGTGATATAACTAACAAGTATGCCACCTAGTGATACAAATTGGATGTTACAACTTTTCAAGTTGTTCATTTTGTATGCATATATTTTAGTAGTGTTTTTATTACACTATGGTAAAAGAGAATTGTATAGAGTCTGTGATGGTTTTTCATTTTTCATTAATCACCAATTGGATAGCAAATTTTATGTATATATTGCAGTTAGATAAGATTTTTAAGAATGTATTTTTTACGGGGTGTTTTTGGAGGATATGATGTCATGCTGCATGGGAAATAGAAGATGAACGTTTGTTTAACACATTGACTCTGAATAAGCCCTATAAGGGGTGAAAAAGCTTAGTTTTTTATCTATATTTATTTTTATTGCAAATAAAGTGGTGTCACTGCTTCATTGCTGAGCAGGTATTTGTTTTTCTTCATTTTGCAACATTGTAGAAGTTTGGTGTCCTGATCCTCAAGAGGGGGGTTTGTCCAGCAGACACCAGTTGCATTCAGATAGCAGCAGTACATGTGACCAGTACTATTTCTGGCAGAGCCAGTTGTCATGGGCAGGTATGACAATGATGAACTGTCACATCTACTATGCACAGTTCACACCTCTCCAACATACCTAGACATAGAGCTAGCACAGAGCTTGGGTGTGTTTTTGCAGACACTCACACACCAATTACACCTGGATAGCTCATACAGACACACACACCAGTTACATGGTTCAGCTATGATACTTAAAGCTCATTCTGTCTCACTGACCATTTGTTAATTTATCCAAATGTCTGCCTGCTTCTCTTTCTTACTCATATGCACTCACTTAAGTTTTGTGTCAGTCTAGACTTCCTGCCCCCCACACAACACCTTGTGCAAGTGATGATAACTGGACAGCACCATGATCTACACCCACATGGAAGCTGTCCCACTCCCAGCAGATGTTCCATCACAGACACCACCCATTCCAACCCGTCATTCATCCTGGATGGAGCAGTGGTGCAGCAGGACTGCACAGTGGTGCAGCAGTAGCATTGCCGCCTCACAGCAAGAGCTTCTCCCGTTCAGTTCTCAGCTGGAGTACCTTCTGTGCAGAGTCTGCATGTCCTCCCTGCATTCGTGTGGGTTTTCTCCAAGAACACTGGTTTCCTCCCATGTCACAAAAACATGCATCCGGAGCATTTCCCACCGGGCCTCTGCTGAAAATTGGCTTTGTTCCAAGTCGGACTTTGCCAGTAAACAAATGTTAAATAAATAAATAATTAAACTGTGCCGTATCCTTGTTTTCTGCCTTTTGGATTCAGGGATATATAAGCTTTTTGTCTGATACTCAGGGTGCATAGCTAACTTAGACCATAGTATATCTGTGTTTGTGATGTTGGTTTGGTAATTGTACTTTTGATATATCTTGGTCTTAGAAATTAAACAGTTCATAGAATCTAAACAGTTTTGCATCAGTATTTATAAGAATCTTCTGAGGGTTGTGAAGTCTGAACCTGAACTCTCTCTCATTACTTACTAACTTCTCTGTTTAATGATTTTCCAGTACAAAAGTATGAGGCCAAACTGAGAACATTCACTGACCATCAGTACTTTTGAGAGGTATGAATGTGTGAATCTTAGATGACTGAGGCCTATTACTTGATAGAGGACACATGTATTCACATGAATCTCTGCTGTCACATGTTAAAGTCATTGCTGTACAAATCACCCACATTTTACTTACTTGCATTACCAAGTAACAGCATGCAAGGATATGCCATTCATTTGTGTTATTACACAATTTTGTGATAACACTCCAGGTTCAACATTTTTCTTGTAAATCCAGCAGTTGCTACAGTTTTAGTTCAGGGCTGACTTTGTCTGATGATAGGAGTACACATCCATTACATGGGTAGGTAAAGATTGTGAGAGTTGCCTGGCATCAATGTTACTATATGTATATGCATAGGATGATGGTTTTAGACCCTTAGCTGGTGAGTGAGTGTGTTATGCATTGACTCTTAGCCAATGTAAGGGCATATTGAGCACACCTACATCTGCCTACACCCACAGCAGCTGATGGTTCCCTCTCTAACTCCTCACCTGTGTGTGTCTCTGGTGACCTTGCTATTGGTGATGGTATATGTGCTCCTTCCCCTTGTTGATCTTGCCAAAGCTGCTTTCTCAGGATGATGTTGTGAAGCATTACACAGACAGTGAAGATTTATTACATTTATATTGATTGTACTTCAGAACTCCCCCAGATGTATCTAGGCACTGGAACTCTGACTTCAGCAGCCCAAACACACACTCTGTGATATTTCTGGTTTGATCATGTGCCTCATTATGGTGTTCTTCAGTGTGTGTGTGTGCATTTCTGATGAGCATCATCATCCATGGTTGCAGTGCATAACCTGCATCCCACATAAATGACCCTGTAGGATATCACCCCTAGTGAACATCTTATACAGTTGAGAGATGTGCCAGACATGTGAGCCATGGTAAATGCATGGGTTACCAGCATACACATTTAAAATGATTCCCTTAGCATTACACATGACTTGGCAGTTAATGGAGTAGGAGCCCTTTCTATTTATGTAGACCCTTCCCTGTTCCCTGGATGGTACCTTGATTTCAACGTGTGCATAATCTATGCCACCTAGTACTTCAGGATAGTGTACTACAGGGTAGAACTCCTGCATATTTGTGGCCCTGTCCTCAGGAGTACGGGGATATATATGAGGTAACTGGCATGTTGGAGTATAGCATTCAGGAACTGATGGGGGATTCTGGATGCTGATGCCTGTGCCCCCCCCCCCCCCCCCAGCATTTATCCTGTTGGCCTCTGAAAGTTCCTTTAGCTAAAATTCTAAATGCAGCATGTGCCTTTGTCTCCACTAGTATTGGCTCCCCTCAGTTTTCCCTAGGTCTGAGTTGAGGACAACAGAGGTTGCAGAGTTCTTGTAGTGTGTCTCTATCTACCCTGTAGTGCTCTACAATTTCCACCTCATGCAGATTGTAATAGGTTAAGCAGGGTCTGAAAACTCTTCTACTTCTTGGCTGTGGTCTATTAGCAGCAACAGCAGAAGTAACATAGATTTCAGCCTGTTGCACATACACATGAATTAAAGCAACAGCAGTTCCTAACATTCTTTCTATGTAGACTCCTTTCTGTGGCTGTATTCTAATAAGTTTTGGAATTCGCAGGGAAAACCAGCACTGAGTCTATGTGGTTGCTATATAGCTTGTTGAATAGTTTCTCCATCTTGGAATGGTTGATTTGCATACAATTCAGCTGCCTATGCTGTAATTAGCATGTCACAGTGTTTACCGTGGTTGCACAGCTCTACACACTATGTAGAGCTGCTTACTGAATACAAAACAGTGCACTAGAATGTGCACCTTATGTCGCAATGTACATATGGTGCATTATGCTGCAAAACACATGGTGTTAGCAGACCATGTTGGGTTTATTGAATCTGCCCTTCTAAGTTTATTAGAACAATATTTAAAATCTGTCCCTATTTTTGGGTCCTTGTCCCACTATTATTTAAGGATTTATCCAGATTTCTTGTGCTAGGAAATAGAGAAGTATGGTGTGTGTGTGTGTGTGTGTGTGTGTGTGTGTGTGTGTGTGTGTGTGTGTGTGTGTGTGTGTGTGTGTGTGTGTGTGTGTGTGTGTGTGTGTGTGTGTGTGTGTGTGTGTGTGTGTGTGTGTGTGTGTGTGTGTGTGTGTGTGTGTGTGTGTGTGTGTGTGTGAGAGACTGTGTGTCCACACATATCTCTGTTAGGGGTGAGTGATCTGTGAGGGAAGGGAAAGACCTTAACCATTATGCAGTTATTAAGTACTAGGACAGCTATGTGTACCATTATGTAATGGTTTGACATTTAACTTTATGAATCACATTCCTGCACACATAGCACTTAACACAAAGTCCTTGTATGGGACTCTGTACTATGTTTTTGAAAACCAAGGCCCAAGTCTAAAATAAAAAAAAAAAAAACTATATAAGTGGAGGAATGAATAAAATAAGGAAAATATTGAAGGACTGTTCTTAGTTACTAACGTGAGACATTTGATTATATCATAAGTTACATAATCAAATATACGATGCAGCTATATCTAGGAGTACAGTATTTGCAGTAAGCACCCTTGGATGATTTTATGACTCCATATACTTAAAAAGGCAATAACTGCAGAAACTTGCTATACTATTTGCCTGGAGTTATACTATGAAAAAGTCAAAGCAAAAAAAAAAAATTCTTTCTTAGAAAAATGGATGTCTCTACTGAGCTAGGAACTCATTAAGATGTAGCAGAGATTAATCTCTTTTCTTATTATAGACTAGGAGCACTTTCAAATGTTTCACTTATAAAACCAAGAAAAGGTAAGCTCTGGGGCTTCTTTCTGCTACAAAGTGTTATCGTTCTACAACTCTGAACATCACAGAATTATGGCTCTTTGACTCTTCTTTTTTTCTTATGTTGATGTCAAGGAAAAAGTACATTTTCTCATTCTGGGTGAGCCTCTACTCTGCACTGCCGAAGTTGTGGTACACTACATAGGTACACTACCTGCAGCTGACCTGCATAGCTCTGCAGCTGCTATTCCATCCAGTCCAGGCAGATTCCAGTAGTCCTCAGGACCCTGGATAGTCAATGCTACATTCTCTTTGGTTAACTGTGAGTGGGCTGCAGCTGTAAACAACATTTTTTTAAATCGCTTGTCTGAGTCTCTGACTCTGACAGGCAGTCCGGCACTGCCTCATGAAGCCAATGTCACCACATATGCCCCTGCATGTTGATGACATTGTCAGATATGCTGGCAATGCATGATGATGTCAGCCATAACTAAAAATTGTAAATAAAGAAAAAAATCAGGATTTGAAGGGGCCACTCAGGAATCCTTGGCACCCTATTATTTTGCCCTTAAAACAGGTAAATTCTTGGGAATTTAGTACTGTTGAGAGGTATGCTTCTATGTCCCATACCTATCTCCTATCATGGTGTCCCTCAATCTTTTGCATCTGTCACCATCACTGTATCTGTCTTGCTTGTCCTGTTTGTCTGCACCCACTTCCTCGCCTACCCTGCATACTTGACCTTCACATTCCTATGTCCCTTCCTAACATCCTAACATTCCTCTCTTTTTGAAATGTAAAAGAAAAAAATATGGGCCCCTGTCCTACAAAAACAAATTGTCCCGTACATAGCTCTCCACTTCGTATATCTATATATATATATATATATATATATATATATATATATATATATATATATATATTTTTTTTTTTTTCAACACACTTGATTTGGTTCAATTGGTTATATAACATCATTGCATTGTTGTTACCCATCCCTGTTGTAGTGACAGTCCAAATTCATCAAAAGTTCTCTACCTGTGCACATTACTGTGTTGAAGAAGTGGATATCTATGGTTCTTTGTTAATTCCCTCCTTCAAATTCCTTTACTGCTTCCTCCTTGTTCTTTTCCCTCTGCTTGCCCCACCCATTTCACCACTTTCCTGTCTACCCCATTTTCACACATTTAATCTGTTCAAAAATAGAAACACACACCACACACATGGCCAGATATGACCCATAAAAAAGCCTTCACTTTTTGTTCTCTGCATTTGTACGGAGTTTGGAATTGCGCATCATTGCTGATGGGTGGTGAATGGTTCTTCATGTCCTATGGCAAAACCTGGTGGGTTTTTGCCATTGGCTGCATTTGTTTGGTTATCTACATGCAATGGGGCTTAAACATGCTGCACTATAGGAGTACAGAGTTAAAGTAGAGTATAAACACTACTTTAAAACAACTGTCTAACATTTCTGTACACTTCCGGATGTAAAAATGTGTAACTTCCTATGTGTAGTATTGACATGAGTCACTTGACTGAAGATTTTTTTTTTTGCCCAACAAGGGCTCAATTCCAGATGACCATCACATAATTTCTTAGTGTGATCTTAGATGTTTATGATATGTCTAATCAACCACATCTTAACATTTGCCACAGCTGTGAGTTTTCATGGAAATAAATTGGATACTTGCCAAAACAAATTATTTGCATTGATATCTATATCCACAACTATGACATATTTATTCAACCTTGCTCTGTGTCTTATAAGCCTGTTGTCCATCTATTAAACCATTAGTACCACTGTGTCAGTTACTTCATGCCGCAGAGCAGAGCAGATTAATAATTAAAACAGAAAAAAATCATATCCATGAATGTTACATTCCACCAACCAGTGCTGTGTGTATGTTCATCTTTTATTGCATGCAATCTGTGACAAATGGAGATACTGCTAGCACAGTTAGCTGGAATTTTATAAATAATTATATATCATTAGTGAATATCTAAATGATTTATGCAAGATGCTTGTGCTACAAATGTATTAGAACTGTATGCCATGTGTATATCAAACTGCTTGTACAGATGTGTGTGTTGAAAAGGTATTTGCAGAGTGCTGTTTGAAATGTAACTACAGTATGTCTACTGGAAGAGAACAGAAATGTAGGTAGACTATTTTAACTGTTTAAATGTATATATTTTAACAGCAGAAAATGGAATACAGGAGGTTAACCTCAGTCCAGTAAACTTTAAATAAATATTTTAAATTAAATCACTTTATAGTCTATGCCTTAAAGAGGCTATCTCTCAAGTTTTCAATGCAGCTAGAGACACAAAGTCTGTACTGCAACTAGAGACACAAAGTCTGTACTAAGAAAATTTCTCTATTGTCCTTGTAGTGAACTAATTGCTATTTTGAAGCATGAAGGAATGGAATTGTTTTATAACTTCCAGCATCTGCCAAAGATCTGAGGAAAAGCCCTTGTCTGTATATTTTTACAGGTAGATGCGAAATGCTGCCACCTTTCCGTAATGGGAGTTTTGGTCAGGGAACTAGAAGTCAGATGACCAGAAATTATGTCATTCTGCAAGATATCCTATCAGCAATAGTTTAGATATTAATTTGAGAAGTTTCTTAGTGAGACAGAGCATTTTGCATTCTGTCTTGGACCTGACAACAACAAGAAAAAACATTCACCACATCTGCCTTCCTCTAATAAAGTAAGTTTCTAGGGAAAAGTATAACTCTCTTAGATACAGTCAGGAATGTAGTGAAACTTAGTTTAGATGTTTTCTTTATTTGTGTGAGTCTGTACTGCAATGTTATTCAAAATAACACCTGTGATTTTGAACTCTGATCTCACTGTGAATGTATATTTATTATTGTCTTTTTCTTTTATTATTTATTATTAAATATATTTAAACCTTTCGTTGTGGCTGATCAGTGTAGAGTTATTTACTTTTTGAGATTACTTGCATATTTATTTGGTGACACTGTGTGGGCCACTTGTAATAGCCTTGATCTTGGTCAAACTACCATTTGTATTACATTAATATTACACAGTAAGATTGGACACCCTTTGTTAAGGCCCTTAAAGTAGCTGATAAGGAGATACTGGTGGCAGTGAAAATTACCTTATATTCTGGGCAGAAGGGGGCATAGCTAGAAAACCTGTGACAGCCTTTCCCAGGTGTGTGTGTGTGTGTGTGTGTGTGTGTGTGTGTGTGTGGCAACTATTTGAACAAGGACATGAAGCACTGGTTGGACAGAGAGGGTGCTTTAGATCTTTACTTAGTCACTCAGATCTAAACTCTATAGCTGTGCCAGTTGGCAGTCCTATTGGGAGTCTGGAGGAAGAGGGAAAAACCAGCCCCAGACTAATTGTGGTCTCTGTGTGTTCTTAAGGGAAATTGTACTTGATGCAGAGAGCTGCATCTGGAAATACTTTGTGTGTACCTGTTATTCTCCCCGGGAAAATCGCCGACTGTTGCCAGTGGTGAGGATTGAGGCTCCTTGATTACCGATCCAGTGGTGGGTCATCACACACTCCTTCACTCCCACTCATCTTAATGGGTGTGCATCTATTAGACTGATGGATGTACAGGTAATGTCATGGTTTCAGCATACTGACATTACTGTGCTGATGAATAATTCAAATATGTTACATGGATCAGTGCTGCTGTAGTGAGCAAGGTTTCAAAAACTGCTGTAAGATTCTCTTTGTGTCATGTTCAGGTGATGATGGTTGAAATGTTCATCGAATATGATGTGGAAACTGTCCTTACTGTGAAGAAGCATACTGCGCACACTTTTCATTATATCCAGCCCTACAAACATAATTGTGTCTATATCAGAACATCAAAGTATTAAAACTTTGAATGTTCTGATATTGAACACTATTCAGCGAATGCTAAGAATAGCGAAGCTGCAGAGCAGCAAATTCTTTCCTCAGAAAAGAATTTGGTTGGCCGTTTCTGTGGCTTCGCTATTCTTAGCACTGTTGTGGAAAGTTACGGGTTGGGTTTAGGTAAGTGTGAGATTGTTTGTACATTAGGGTTAGGGGTGGTTTAAGTGAGTTAGAGATAGGGCGTGGGTTAGGTGAGTATGCGATAATGACAGACCTTAGGGTTAGGGTTTGGGTTAAGGTAAGTGGGTAGATAGAAGTGTATGTTTAGTTTAGTGTTGCGTTAGATGTAGGAGTTTAAGTGTAAGTGTGTGGTTGCTGTTTGTTTGATGTGCTTGTGTTGTGTGTATGTGTTTCGGAGCAGCAAATTTTTTCCATGGGAAAAAATTTCACTGTTCTGAATGTTTGATATTTTCATGTTTAGATGTTTTGGGGCCGATGAGATAGTGTTCGCTATTTTCATCTTTCGATAACATGATACAAATGCACATAATTTGCATATTTCCTCAGTTATAATAACAATTTCAAGAGATGTGCCACCCCTTGTCATTTGTAGAAAGGTGTAGACTCAACTAACTTGTGATTTGCTGTGAGGAATGCAAAACAGCTACAAGTTGTACAAGTGTATTGAGATAGATATTGCTGATAAAATTTGGGGAAGACACATGCTTTAGGGTAGTCACTGATAGTCACATTTGCAGTCCTGTACACATTTACTTAGCTAATGATATCCTGACACTATCTGTAAAAAAAATCATGTCTATTGAACCCTGCCTCTGTGTTCTGAACAGAACCTCACTGCTCTTACACCCTGTGCCAGAGAAAAAGCTAGGCAGAAGGTGTATTTTCTACAGTCAGTACTTCCAGACTGCTGATAGCTGCTCATCAACACTGATCCTGTTTGCATGAAGGAAGGCGAACCAAATTAAAGTTTAGCAGAGAATCGCATTTACTCAGAGCTTAAGGTCACACAAATGGAGAAGGCACAGCCATCAGTTATTTTGGTAATAAACTTTGGCCCTGATATTTCAAAGATAGATTACAGCATGCACATCATTGTATTTGCCAGTAATTTCTCCAGTAACATATCTTGCAAAACTAATTCATGAAACATTATCAACGAACAGATGTACTTTGCAGTTAACCCCTGTCAGGTCAGTTACTGCATGTCTCTATTGCACACATTTTGACAATGAACAACGGTGGATACGGTTACTTCAGAAGTCCAAGTTAAATTCCTGCAACTCGAACCATGCATGTGCTAATAATTTTTAATCATCTATGCCCATCGGTTTCTTGGTGAGGCATTATGTGAAGAGATGTTTAGCACGTCTAGCTCTGTTTACTGGGCTGTAATCCTCCACTGCATGGAAATGTATTCATAAACACAAGAGAAGGGCAGTGACATGCATGTTTCACTGAACACATACTTTCTGAGATTCACATGTTCCCTGCAGCAGTGCACTTGCAAATGATGTATCAGAAGTTGGGTCATTGTCAAACAGAAACTAGAATTACAGAGCGTAACTACATTGTTACATTTGGTATGGGTTATAGTGACACTAGTCATTGGTCATCCATGATCATATTCCATTGATGTTGTCAGTAACTTGTACTAATGTAGACATCCTTTCATCTGAATATGAAGGCACATAATTCCATCATTGCATTATTGCTGTTTCTAAAGTGCATGTATTTGTGAGTCATCTACACAACATCCTGACAGACAGGTACATATCTGCCTCACTTCTGCAATATGCATTCATGATAGTATCTTTCACTTAAGTTACCAGGATGTATTTGTATGTTCTTTTTCAAAATGCACTCACTCAATCATATCACAACTCCTGGCTATGCAACAAGTTTAATACAATAACAGTATATGCTACCTGTGACACTGTGATGGTGTCAACCTTTACAAAATGCACTCTAACAATGCTTGAATCAGAGCTTTACAGTGGTGCATTTGTTAAATACTGTGATCTGTTGCTTGCGTAATTAAATCGGTAAGAGTTCTAATGTCAAACCAGTCAACCTTTGTGTGTGTGGTCAGAAGAGCATGTGTCCAGGTCCTGCCTCCCTCACTTACTCAAAATTTAGAAAATATTTTTACACTGCAACATGACTCCACAGCAGTTTAAACAGCCCGCCCAACAACCTACTATCAGAATACACTGATGATGTCATCCTCTATAAAGTGTTCTCTGACAATGTTAAGCTCAGAGCTTAGGTACTGTGTATTTGAAATTATAGGGGTAGGGTTTCTAATTTTACAGCAGCCAGCTTGAGTGTGTCTCTCTTCCTTTAACTCTTAGTCTAGAAGCAATTTTACACCAGGACATGAGTCCACATCTATGTCAAACACCCCCCCAATATGTTCTTCTCTGCATATATTGATGATGTCATCCTCTATGAAGCACGCTCTGATACAACTTAAAACAGGATTCTACAGTGGTGCTACTGTTAGCTACTCTGTTCTGCATCTTGTATTAACTACATCAGTAGGGGTTCTACTCTCACAGCAGTTAACCTGAGTCAGTATTTGTGTGCCCATACAACTACCATTATGGAGACAATCTTACAGCAGGATGTGAATCCAAAGGTATATCAGACACTTCTATCAACATCCTGTTCTCAGCATACAGTAATGATATCATACTCTGTAAAGTGCACTCTGAAGAAGTTCAAGACAGACTTGTGTAGTGGTGCTAGCATTAAGTACTTTGTTTTTCAGCTTGTGTGATTAGATAGTTAGGGGTTCTAATCTCACAGAAGTCAACTTTTGTGTGTGTGTTCATTCAACTATAAGACTGGAGACAATTTTCACTGGGAAATGAGTCCAGAGTTATGTTGATGCTTCTACTCAAACATCTTCTCAGGATACACTGATGATCTCACCTCCTATAAAGTGTACCCCTGACAGTGTGAAAGTCAGACATCTGTAGTAGCACTAGTCTTATGCCGTATGGAATATAGTTCCCATACCTGGGCAGGGATGGTTTTCAAATCTGACCTCAGTCAACTGGTGTGTTGGTGGTATACTGCAGTCATTGTATGATGTTTTTAATCACTTTTCATTTGATTCCCACTCAGGAGAACCTTTTCCATAGCCCCATGAATCCAACTTCCCATTTTCCTTCTATCCACATAACATGCTTTCTGTTGAACACTGAAGCTGTCACCATCTTAAAGATGCATACACACATCATAAAGCATAACCCCTCCATGACCTTCTGAAAGCCATCTGCAAGCCACTGGGTATGTCATTGCTAATTCTGACATAGGGTGGTACACATATCAGATATGGACATAGGCAGTATGTAATAAAATCAAACACATATGTGCATGCACCTACTATCTTCCATCACATCAATATAGTGATTTGGTTCTAAATGGTATTATAATTGCTAGGATTTTATGTGCACTTGGAGGTTAGCGTATGAATGTTCTATGACCCTTTGAACATTGCATATGTCACTGTGGCTGTCATTCACATGTGCTATGTTGTGGTATAGATGTACTGTAGCCCTACAACAGTATATTCCAGTCTGAGATTTGAGGTACTGTATTGATGGTCACTGCTGCCATCTGGTTGCATTTTCCTTCTATAACAGTTGCAGTATTATGCCTCCTGAGGACTGTTGACATTGGATGATGCCATGTATATTGTTGCCTTACTAAGGCATGTGTTCTTCTAGTGGAGTATATTAACTATCTGCACTGCTGTCATGCAACCATCACAGTGACATATGCAGTATGGCACAGGTGTGCACGTATATATTTAGCATATGGAAATGTTATCTGGCATACAGCAATATTACGTCATACTGATTACATGGGCACATATGCCTGGCTTCATCCACATCTTGTAATGCTGTTATATAGACAAACATACAAGTTGAGATTCACTTGCAACCTTTACTATTGTGTTGCTATTCACAAGGTTTATACAGGTGGCCCCCAGTAGCATTGTGTAACTGTCAGCATTTGTGTCATTAACTGTTCTGCAAGAACCGCATCTACATCAGTTGTAATTTGTCCACATATGGTGTGAGGGTTGTCACCAACACATTTACAATTATAAACATTTAGGCATATGATGTACTACTGATGTAATGACATGAACTAGGTTGAGTTGTAAGGTTTTATTTGGAGGTGATGTACAGCCTGAAGTCCAACTGTAGTGTAAGTATAGCCATAGTCTGACCATACTTTGTCATGGACATATTACTACACTACATCAGTATTACCACTTGGTAGTTTGCATGAACGCATATGGATGTATTTCAGGGTTTCATGGCAGTATACATTTTCACTAGCATTATCAGGGGGACAGTGATTGTGTGGCACATGTGATGAGTTTTGACATGTATTTATAGAGTGTGCTCCATATATTGTATAATATGTGTATAATATCACAGTGGCAACTTCCTCAATCACTGACACTTGACTTCGCACTGCTGTACTTTCTGTGCACATGGGCATAGTTGATGCATGCCCATGTGCACAGAAAGTACACATGGGCATAGTTGATGCATTGCCATCAGTCTCACATACTGTTGTACCATTCATTATAACACACCAATTCTTAATTCACACATCAATTATTGATGCTTCAGACAATATCCATTGTTATTACATGTGCCAGGTCTATGCAATAGCCAGCTTTGTATAGAGAATCCACTCATAATAGTGTGTTATTCGTAAGTGTTGTTATCCATATGACAAACACCTATGTCATCCAGGAATACTTTAGTCAAGTTCATCACATTTGGTACATTGAGCTCCCACACATCTTGTTAGCCATACAGAGCTCTTCTTTGGGATGCATACCTATTAGCATTTGACAGTGCAAAGTTCAGTTCAAAGTGTTGCACTTTTCTGTGTTGCAACCAGTAAATTCAAAGCTCAGTGACAGAGTGTATTCCAGAAGGTGTGGATTGTTGCTTATGTGTGATGTGCACCTCTCATCTGGCCAGGATTGCTCCTAAATTCAATGCCTGATTTAACACTGTCCCTCTTAATCCCTCTAAAAAGTGGCCATTTTGGAGGAAGGAGTAGTGAATTCCCTTTATACAATACTGGCAATCATAACAGTTGTACATGTCTGTTACTGTTGACATGTATAATAAGTTACACTCCCAGATTCTATCAATATCACAGATTAATGATCGTAATATTTTAAAAGTGTCCATGACCACGCTTGTTTCTGTCTAAATTTGCCCATGACTCTGTTGCTATCTGTCCCTGACTGGTTGAGAAATATGGTGACATGTCAGTCATATTCAAGCAAGTCATTTTGCAGAACTTCAGAATGTGCACATACCCCTTATTGTATATATCGCCCTTGTTAAATGTTCTCTCCAGTGATGTTTATATCACAACCATTCATCTCCCTTGACATGTATCCTTGTGTGACCATCACATATATACTATCAGATGTGATGATATAATATACTCCTACAAGAGATTTAAACAGCAGTAGATGCTTGGGTATGTACATATGTGTTTAAGTTTATGCTAATGACTTGTCTTGGAACTGTACATTCATTGACACATCCTATCTTGGGGACGTTGCCATACTTACCATGCTCTCTTTTTCTTTCTTCTTTCCTGTCATCCATGTCTGTGCCCATTTTCATCAACTTTTGCTGCTTAGAGTATGTTTCATTGTATTTGTCCATGCCTTTCCCCCATTACTTCATTCTGCAAGTAGCATACATTGAACGCAGTACATTTTTCTTTACTGTGTTAATACTGCTCTTATTGCACTATTTTCAACCCTGGTAGTCATTATGGTTGTCCGTGCAATCTTGCTGATCAGGTTTGCTTGTAAAGAAACTTGAATGCTACTTATTTCTCTGCTCATGCCGCTCTGCACGGTTTCCTGGCCACAGCACTGCTGCCCTCAAAACTATACTTGTATATGTGTAAGCACAATGAACAGCATGAGTATGCAGTTAGCACTGCTGCTCATCGCACTAATACATAAACTCTGTGTGGGTATCGTGCAAAGCCTACACAAAATGTATTGGACCCCCCAGTAAGTTTTAAAGAAAGTTTATGTTGAAATACAGTAAATATACCCCATTGACTAGTATACAGTTTTAAGCCTTAAATATAACTAATTTGATAAGTAAACATTTGAGTACATATCCATTAAAAGCTTACTGTCTGACAGTAACCAAAGGTTTTATGTATCATTAAGGACTTGTCTTGAATATTAAAGAAGCAAAGTAACTTGTACATATACATTTGGTAAACATAAATAAACAGACACTTTATGACCATTATCTCAAGGCAGGCTTAATTCTAACAAAATAAAACATATTTAAGACTGATATAATCATGGTTAAAAGAATATTAAACTAATTGTACCAGTAAATAAACTAAATGCACCAGAAGCAATTAAACTTTCAAGTATGCAGTAGTGGGCAAAAATGCAAGGTATGATGGATTATGTCATATAATGCTGATAAAAATAAAGCTTATGACATATTTTTGCAGTTCCCATAAATAATCAATATTGTATTAAATAACAAAAAAGGTTGGAAGGAAACATATTTTGAAATAAATCTTTTAATTTTGAAACCTGAACAGTTTGGTAGCTGCTATCTTTCAAGCTTAATTTATTGAGTTAAATGTAACTGAGAATGTTGAAAATCAGCTTCCCTGTTTAAAAGGAAATCTCATTTCAAGATCATGCTGAAAGTATAAAAGACTAATGCATTCCAAGATAGCAGACTGTGCTGATGAAGTCTTCACCAGGGCAGTCTGTCATGGTGTATTGTGATCAGTGTACTACCCTTGTAATCAAATTTAAATAACTGTATAAAATAAATAAGCAGAAAACATGGTAGGTTCATTCCTCAATTATCTGTTCTTTCAATTTGTTGTTCTGCAATAAGCTTGATAACTGACTTCTTTAGGGGAGCTGCATATAATTTACATTGTGGTTTCACACAACATCTCTTAAGATTATTAGAAATGGACTCTTTATTATAAATATTAAGTAAGTAAAAGGAGAGGAGCAAACAAAAACATCTCCTATCTTTCTCCTGACTCTTTAAAAAGTCTGACTATGGTATACAATGTTTTCCATAAGGATTTCTTATATCAAGTCAAGTGCCCTGTTTTTCCCTGATTGTGTTATTAATCATTTTTAGTCCCTGAAAATTATGCTGTTTTGAAATAATAGTAACTAATATCTATCTATCTGTCTATCTATCTATCTATCTATCTATCTATCTATCTATCTATCTATCTATCTGTCTATCTATCGTGGATATAAAAAGATTACACACCCCTTTTAAAATGCCAGGTTTTTATGATATAAAAAAATAAGATCACAATAATTAATTTCAAACTTTTCCCACCTTTAATATGACCGATAACCTGTACAATTTAGTTGTAAAACAAACAAATCTGTTAGGGGAAAAATATAAAACTTAAAAAAATGTACGATACGCTGGTTACATAAGTGTGCACACCCTTACATTAATACTTTTTGTGTGTGCACACCCTTCAAGTAATACTTTGTTGAAGCACCTTTTGATTTAATTACAGCATTCAGCCTTCTTGGGTGGGAGTCTATCAGCATGGCACATCTTGACTTAACAATATTTGCCAACTCTTCATTGCAAAAGCACTCCATATCTTTCAGATTGGGAGGGCATCTCTTGTGCACAGCCCTCTTCAGGTCACCCCACAGATTTTGATTAGATTTAGGTCTGACATCTGGCTGGGCCATTCCAAAACTTTAATTTTCTTCTGGTCAAGCCATTCTTTTGTTGATTTGGATGTATGCTTGGGGTCATTGCCGTGTTGAAATTCCTCTTCATTTTCAGCTTGCTAGCAGACATCTGAAGATTTTGGGCCAAAAGTGACTGGTATTTAGAACTGTTCATAATTCCCTCCACCTTGAGTAAAGCCCCAGCTCCAGCAGAAGAAAAGCAACCCCAAAGCATGATACTGTTCTTTTGGTGATGTGAAGTGTTGTTTTTGCACCAAATGTACCTTTTGGAATTGTGGCCAAAACGTTCAACCTTGATCTCATCAGACCATAACACATTTTCCCACATGCTTTTGGGAGACTCGTATTGTTTTGCAAATTTTAGCTGGGCCTGGATGTTTTTCTGTGTAAGAAAAGGCTTTCATGTTGCAACCCTACTCCATGGTCCAGACATATGGAGAATAAGGGAGATTGTTGTCACATGTAGTACACAACCAGTACTTGCCAGAAATTCCTGCAGCTCCTTCTGTGTTGTAGGTCTCTTGGCAGCCAACATAACCAGTTTTTGTCTTGTCTTTTCATCAATTTTGGAGGGATGTCCAGTTTTTTGCAACATCACTGTTGTCCCATATTTTCTCCACTTTTTGATGACTGTCTTCACTGTGTTCCATGGTATATCCAATGCTGTGGGAATTCTTTTGTACCCTTCTCCTGAATGATACCTTTCAACAATGAGATCCCTTTGATGCTTTGTAAGCTCTCTGTGAACCATGGCTTTTGATGTAGCAGGCAACTGGGTAAATGTCAGGAAAAATCCTACTAGGACAGCTGAACTTTTGTTTGGGGTTAATCAGAGTGTCTTTAATTGATGGCAGGTATGTACCCAAGAAGACTGAATGCAGTAATTAAATAAAAAGGTGCTTCAACAAAGTATTAGTTTAAGGGTGTGCACACACAACAAAGTATTAGTTTAAGGGTATTGTACATTTTTTATTTTTTATATTTTTCCCCTAACAGATTTATTTGTTTTTCAATTGAATTGCACAGGTTATAGGTCACATTAAATGCGGGAAAAGATGATGTATTGTGGTCTCATTTTTTATATCACAAAAACATGGCATTTTAACAGAGGTGTGTAAACTTTTTATATCCACTGTATATATATAGACAGATATAGACGTATTATATATAACACAAAAGAAACAGATCATCAGTTGTTCTGGCAAATCAACTGCACTCTAGGACCGCTGTGCATATCCAAAATTCGAGACACAGAATGAGCCTAACACAAAAGAAACAGATCATTAGTTGTTCTGGTAAATCAACTGCACTCCAGGATCACTATTCTAGACACAGGATGAACATGTACAAAAATACAGTCAGAGAGCCAAGGAGAATAGCTGTCCCCAGCATAAGAGCAGCAGCTGTCTTCACTCCTAGGTTACAAAAACAGGCCAATTTATTAAAATACAGCATTCAGAAAAAGTTAAAAGCAGTACAAAACATCAAAAGCCACTGATATGTTTTAAAACAATAAAAAAAATATATAAAAAAATCGATTGGGCTTAATCACCAGAAGAACTCAGCTTTATTTGTGGATGATATGTTCTTTCATGCATGGAGTGGACTTCATCAGACAATCTTTTCCTGTTTAACATTATAGTGTAAATACACACCTAAATGAATAAGCAATTATATGTGAACAGTAAATCATTGCAATAAAATATAAATCGAATCAAAATCAGGTCTGCTGCAGGGTCTATGACCAGAACCCCATAATCTTAAACAAGGAATGAATGACAAACTTTCACAAAAGCATAATGACCAAACAATTCAATACATATTAACAAAACAAATGCCAGTTCTTCAAAAGTTTAAATAATATATAAAATAACTACTGCTTCCTAGAACAAACTATCATGCAATCATAGACAAAACTGAGAAAACATTACTACTTAGGAGGCAACTTAAGGATTACTTCATGGAGGAAAACAAATCCATTTCTATTATTAATTCAGCCTAAACTATAGCACACATATTGAGGACAACTGCAAGTAAGCAACATTATTTTCTCTAAACATACAAAATAGATTATAATTGCTGCAAAGTGAAAAATGTCAATACCTTTCACTAGAAATGCATTCATTCTACCAGTATTATAAGCAATTATAGTAACTATAAAAACTGTAAACACTTGTATGAATGTTTTAAACTACACCCAGAAATGGCATCATATGTGACTTTATGTTAGAGGCCATAATTGCAGTGTTGCTTCTGTGTTTATCAATTATTGTTATATGTTATCTGAAATGAAAACTTGTAGTATGTTAGTTTAATGCATGTCAATGAATAGTAAAGTTGCATTCACTGTTAACCATATACCTTGATGGGTAGTTAACAAATTCACTGAAGTACAGGATATGCAAGAGAATACTGTTTTGTCTACAAATGATATGTGCAGAAGATATGTCCTGAAATATACAAGAGAATAGTGTTATATATACAAATTAAATGTGCAGAGGAAATATACTAGAGAATGCTGTTATATTTACAAATTGGATGTGCAGAAGATAGTTGCCACATCATGTATTAGTACATATACTTTTGTATTCTACTATTTATTGCTATACAATGTTGTGATTTAACCTTCTGACGTATTTTGCTTTGGTCAGGGTTGCGACTGAAAAAGGTCTTCAGACAAGTTTAGAAATTTAATAGGCAGGCAGAATCTAAGTACACATGCTTTTGTGACATTGACTAGGTCTGCAGCTTATAATGGCGAGGTAAACAGTTATGTATGAATATTAACTCTTGTGCGTAATGCACCTATTTTTGTATTTTTGTTTTTACTATGCAATCTAATCTGTCTTGTAACTGTCATGGCTGAATAAAGGTCAGTAGGTCAGGTCACCTACCCAGTCACCAAATTAACTAAAATAAAAAAAAATAAAGAAATAAAGAGATAAAGAAATAAAAATACCTCAATAGATGATCAGCATTCCAAAATATCAAACTGCTTGTACTGAGTTCTCACTACAGTGTGAATTGAGAAATTTGCCCTTTTCCCCACTGCATGATAACAGATAAGTGAGTTTATGTGGTATACATAATTAGCAGGTGGTAAGGGGGGGTGCAGGGGTGTGCATGTCTTGTCATCAAATGTAATTTTGGTGAATACAAAAGAAGGGAGTGCTGTTCAACAAAATTACTTTAGCCAACAATAGAGTTTGCTTTTTTCTCCAGTGTTGTGTGACCTTGGAGTTGCTATTTATAAGTTAGTTTTGTGGGAGTGGGGTGTCCCATCACATGGAGGTTACAAGGGTGCTTTCCCTCCTGCAAAAATAAAACTGTTGAGTTGCTCATTGAACGTGGCTATTCCTGCAACAACAGAATTGTTGAGTTGTTCATTGAAGGTGGTTATGGCAAACTTTTTTTATTTTTTATTTTGCATTCACCGATATTACCTTCAATGACTGAACATGGATCCAATGCAGCACCCCCCAGCAAAAAAGCAGTTTTTGTCAGTAGATATACATACATACATACACATACAGAAAGAGAGATATTATACACATTACTTATATATTTTTGCATTGCATATCCATCCTATTTAAAGCATTTTATCAATCGTTATCAGTAACACAACACAGTTTTAGTAAATACTACTTTTTCTCAACTTTCCTAAACTTCCATCAATGCCTCAATGCTTTTTCCACAACCATTTTCTTATTTCAACCAATACATTCATGTTTCTTCTAATTATATTATACAATAGTCCTTCATGCCTTTTTCCACGATACTAAAATTATGATAAATAATATGTTATCCCATGTATCAATTTTGTCTTGTCTCCTTTTTCATATTCAACATGCAATATTATTTATTTCTTTGTTTCTTTGAATCCTTCCAAATAATACATTTTTTAAACTTTTCCGAAGAGATTTATTGTGTATTCTGAAAAAAATGCTTTGCAGTTTCGTCTGCCTTTCAATCATAGCACATTATTCTTTCTTAATTTAGTTAATATATCACATTTCCCTAACAGGTAACCTTTTTAACAAAACTCCACATAAATCCCCAGCTTCACAGAAATCTTTAAACCTTTTCCTTCTTTGCTTTTGTGCATTTGTATCACCATCTGATAAATAACTTCATGTATGCACAAGAAAAAAAATCTTGCATGACCACTGATTCCTTTCTTACTACATTCTCAGTTTTTAGTTCCCATAACTTCATTATATTTACATATTGCTTTCTTTCCATAATCACTTTTTCATCCTGTTTTCCATTTCACTTTTTCTGTATCTCTCTGTACCTTTCTGATAAATTTCCTACCATTTTATTCTCTGTGTTTTTCACATCACTAATAACCCAAAATAGGGCATTAACATCAAAAAAGTAAGATTTTCAGACCTCCCCTTTCTTTTCTGTTGCATATCATTCCACTTTTAATTAGATGAAATCTCATCCCCATATAAAATATAAAACAAATCTAGCAATTCTTTTCCTGTTTTTTTCTGGAAACTGACCCCCACATAAGCAATTTTATCCAAAATGTAGTCATTTAACATAGACACATTATTATTACACAATAAATTAAACTTGTTCTACTATACCAGTATGTTTTTCTTTCAGGTTCACTTTCCCCTGAGTCAGTATGTTTTTATATTCTCCAAATATAACTGCTAATACACTAAATTCCTTCCTATTATAATAACTCCAAATCATATTCCTTATTTAACTACACCTTTACTTTTTCCTTTATTCAGTCTTAAACATGACTTTTTAATAACTATTCAGTTCATACAACACTTTCATTCATCTAGCTTTTATTTTTTTGCAACAATAACCAGATCATCTGCATAAGACTGGCATCTTGTTTTCCTTTTCCATCTTTCAACATGCATCATTCATTTCTTACATAAAAGTTTAAATAATTGCATATATAACCAAAACAGAAATACACATATTTAATTGTCACCCAAGCTTAACTCCCCAATATGTATATATGTGTGTTTATATATATATATATATATATATATATATATATATATATATATATATATACATGTATATATATATATATATATATATATATATATATATATATATATATATATCTAAATATATATATATATATATATATATATATATATATATAAAATCTATGCACACACACACACACACACACACACACACACACACACACACACACACACAAACACAGATATACACACACACACACACACACACACACACACACACACACACACATATATATATATATATATATATATATATATATATATATATATATATATAAGAATAGATAGATATACTCTGATGTACTCTGTTTGTTTTGCAACTCATTTAAAAAAATGTCTAGTACAGTGAATAAACCGAATAAACACAATGAATGTGCAATAGTCTTACTAGAAACAAAGTTGCTACAAATGAAAATGAATGCATTGACATGAAAAAACATTCATCGAGAACAATACAAGGTTTTCATCCACACATGAGTAGAGGTCAGTTTTCTAATGATACATTAACAGAAAGTAAAGACAAATAAGATGAATCAACTATCCTCCAAATAAAATTATGAAGCTAATGCAGGTTTAACAGGTAAAAAAGCTAGCTACCATTTTCAGAAAACTTCATTCAGGTGTCACACCACACAAAGTAGTCAAAAATAGGAATTAGGTTTAAGAGTTAACAGTACATTCTGATGCATTTTGTTGCACTAATTAATTTTTCATGTTGTCATAGTTTAAAAAGTGCACTTTTTAAATGAGTTTACTATTTATTCTTTGTATAGGCAGCACACTTGAGTTGCGTTCATGTCAAATTTTTGCAAACTTCATAAAGAACTTATTGCAAACCCTGACTGCATTTATGTTGATGAAAAATATATGTAGTTGCTAGTGAAATAAGTTGTTCAAGATGATGGTCATGTTTAAAGCAATCAAAGTTAGTAAATTATATAGTCACAGTACATGACAGCTGCTGATAGACACGAGTAAATTTGATGATTGCAGTACAGCATGGAATTTCTGTCTGGATTTCATATCATAATAAATTCCTGATTAAGCAAAGATATTGAGCTATCAGCAATGAGGTAATAAAGTTAAAAAAATCCACATTTAAACATTTGAAACCCATGGTTTCAAATAATAAGTAAGATGTCTAGCCCTGGCATGCTAAATATTGATAAGCCTGCGGTTTGCAACGATTTTCTGTCTTTGCTGATTTTCTCTGTCTATAGTCAGTTCACATTTCCCTGTGATTTGCACACATTCAAAGTCAAATGAAATTATGCTATCACTGTCTCACTCAGGCCCACAGTGACAATGATGTCTGAAGCTTCTGGAATTTGTAGTTACAATGCCATACTTCTTTCATTATTCATAAATATTTCATTAGGTAACTAAAGACACCAACTATAAAGATCCCCTTTTACTTTGACTTTGTAGATATTTAATTTTCCTCTTGATGTGGAAAATGAAACTGTTTGTGTTAAATAATTTTAGCAGTCTTATACATACTAGCAAAATTATAAAAAAATTAAAATATGAGTGTGGGCATACACTACAGTAGTTTTACTGTCACTCATCTTCACTTCTATTCTTTCAGGCTGGACAATTTGTTAGGTGTGTATATGTATGTGAGTGTGTGTGTGTGTGTGTGTGTGTGTGTGTGTGTGTGTGTGTGTGTGTATATGTGAGTGTCTCTGTGGGGTTGTATGTGACTGTGTGCATGCATGTGTGTATGCATGTTGTGTGTGTGTGTGTGTGTGTGTGTGTGTGTGTGTGCGTGTGTGTGTGTGTGTGTGTGTGTGTATATGTATATGTGAGTGTCTCTGTGGGGTTGTATGTGACTGTGTGCATGCATGTGTGTATGCATGCTGTGTGTGTGTGTGTGTGTGTGTGTGTGTGTGTGTGTGTGTGTGTGTGTTTGTGTGCATATGAGTGTCTGTCTCTGTTTTGTGTGTGTGTGTGTGTGTGTGTGTGTGTGTGTGTGTGTGTGTGTGTGTGTGTGTGTGTGTGTGTGTGTGTACATGTAAGCATGCATCTACATATTTTCTCTATATAGAATTTAAAATTCAGCAGTTAAAACAGCTTATGAAATATCCCTTATTTTGACCGTAGGCAAGATTTGATAAACACTACAGTGCATTGCATATAATATCTATTCAATAAGCTGCTCTACATGATGTGTAGAACTGCACAAATATTGTAAATAACAAGGCATACTAATTACTGCATAAGCAGCAGAATTGCATGCTAATCAACAAATCCAAAAGCGATACAACTTTCATTCTATGCAAATAAAAGTGATGCCAGGCAATGCTCACAACCTTTACTTAAATGTGTAAAGGTTGCATATTTCTAGCATCAGACAGATTCAGCCCTGTGTGACAGCATTTGTAACTCCTGGACTATCAAGGTAAGTGCTGAACCTATAGAAGAAATATAATGAATGAATGGCAGATACCTGCATGCTGTTACTTGAATATGTACCTAAGTAGAATATGTGTGAGTTGTCCAGCAATCACATCAATTTGTGACATTACTGACTTATGTAATATAGATTTATGCAGTTTATCAGTTAACATAACTCATGCATCTAAAATGCCCAGTACAGAAAAGTCAGTCAAAGCTCTACTTATCCCTTCATTTTCATAACTGAAGCAGTAAGCATGACTGCTGTATCAGTGATTTCAAGTATGGAATCACAGCACAAAAATACCATAATAAATCAGAAAAAAACAAAAAGATAGAAACAAGGTGATGTCACAGTTATTATCATCTGCACAGGGTGGGGGTTGGAATGGCAGAAGGCCAAGGCTGACATCAAACTAGTGATTGTGTGTAGGTAAAAAACACATGTGGGCAGAAATGTAGATAACATCAAATGGCTTCTGAGACAGAATCACCCGCAACCTTCATTAATGTCTCTCACAGCTGGTATGCGGGGGTGTCTGTATGGGCAATCTATGTGAAATGTGTGTGTAAGTTTCTCCATGAGCACAGCCAAACTCTGTGCTAGCACAACATCCTGGCATGTCAGACAGGTACAAGCAGTACATGGTAGAGATATCAATTTATCATCATTGCCCCCGACCATGACAACTGGCTCTATCAGGAGTTGCACTGACATATCCAGGCCCATGGTCAGATGTGGTGGTGCTATCTGAACATGAGCAATGTCTGCTGAACAAGCTCATCTCACGACTACACCTATGTCCATGACCCCTTTGCCTATGACATCTTGGTGTGGACACTTCAACCACTGACAGAGCAGTGGAAGTAGTGCCACTAAGGGAAATGGATCAGACACAGCCACATTGGATAACACCAGATGATGTTGCTGCTGTATGGCCGCATGGATGCTGTACCCACCCCAGCAGACACTACATTGCACCCTCTGACTTTGCCTCAATTTAGCCACTATCATCGTCAGAGCCTAATGATACTCTGACATCAGGTGTTCGGAGTCCTACACTTCCACTGTCAAGATCACCTGTGATAATAAGCCCTGGGCAATCTGTGAATCATAACACCAGTGTCATATACATTAGTTTTATCTTGAATACTATATGAAATTGCAACAGAAAATTTTAAGAACATAGTTGTGCTGAAAGTATAGCCTGTCTATCTCACAAATCTAAATTCTTGACAAAACTATCTATGCTAACAGTGAAGTATAAGAAGTGCATAGCGATAAAATTTCCTTTTTTTCTGGCTATATAAATACATTTGTAAAATTTACAAAATCTAAAATGTCCCTGAATAATAGAAGCATACCTTAGCAAAATAAGGACTTCTCGGCAGAGAAATCCTCTTGAAAGAAATAACAATATTCTGGTTTATCCGAATACACACAAGTCGCCTCACCTTCAAGTTCCCTGGCAACATTTCATAGTGTAGATTCAGCCCTTTGAACATTGTGAAGATACAAATGAGGTGTGAACTCAGAATTGCTGAATACCAAACTTCTGACTTTGTGTATTAGATGTAAACAAGGTGCTGATGATTTGCAACTGTTAATGATTATTGTGTCAGTGAAGGAAAACCCAGCACAAATTCAGGCACCCTTCCCAGTAGTGGATGTATCAGTGAGGACACACTTACAAAATGTAGAACTAACTTCAGTGAGCTTTTAAATAAAGCAAAACACCACACATGTATAATTATTTAGGTATAATAACACAAATCTCATGCCTTTGATGAAAAATGTTGCTCATTGGTATGTATTTTTATCAGACCATGAAGGCAAAAATATAGAAGATGACCTACAGACTGCATGTCTGATGTTAAAGCAGAGATATAGAAAAAAATGACTAGAATACAAAGAGAAAATAGAGATGCATTTTGCAAACATATTCATATATACTTGTGTGATCACTCATTGCACTAAATATGTTAACCACACATTTAAAACCAACTGAGAATGTCCAACTGTGTAAAATGTTGATACTGGATATGAAATGTGAATTGCTTGTATGCACATGATTGGAGTAGTGCTGCAAAGCTGTGTGTGTGGAAAAGAAAGATGACCCATTACAACTGTGCCTTGTAAGTGCAATAGTCTGATGGCTTTAATATTTTTGCTGCTTGTGACTTAGTGTAAACACAGTTTACTACCTAAAAATTGAAAAATCAGTGTCAGTTAATAGCCAAGTCATTTAGCATTTCATTCTTGAACATTGCAAAAAGTTTGACCAGGTATAGCAGCACACATGCCATAAATCAGTGCCAAGTCCCAGATCAGCATCGCTGTTTCAGAAACTTCACTGAGTCTCAGTATAAGGCTGAGGCTTGGAACAGTTATACAAGGCTGTCTCCAATGTGGTGGACATATCATTCACTAGGGGGGGGGGGGGGGCAGTGCAGGCACCATTGCAATGACCTGAAATGGCACAAGCAGGCACAACTCAACCATTGGCTGCATGAACTTAAAACTGCTGACATCCCACAGTTGTGTAAGTATACAAATAAAACAAATTAAAATAATATGGAATGGTGTAGATAGGCAAGACTGGTATACATAATACTTTCAGGTCTCTTTTTCTCCCCTTTATTTTACAGCTGCACAGGAAATCTCAGCTAATAGGGAAGCACATGCTGAGAGATTGGAGAGACTCAGAGATGCAAGAGGTGTGTATGTATGCAGCACATATAAACATGATTGGTATTAAATATATTGGGATTCTGTAGATAAGTAGCAATTTAAGCATGCAGATCTTAACTGTAACACCAAGCATGCATGCTTTCTTCTATAGTTGTTGGTAATTGTATTAGGAAACTGTAATACTGTATTCAGATTAGATGGGTTTACCTCCCACAAGTAACCTATACATTCCCATTCAACAATTATCTTTTTTAAATTTTGATTGCAGCAATATTGACTTTAATTCCAAGTTAAGTTAATATGTAGTATCTTTAAAAGCAAATATGGAATATGCAAATCTTTCAAAGATTGCTTGTAACAATTCACAATCATTTTGGGGATTGGGAAAGCTCTTGGGCTAATATAATAATAAAAGTATATTTATTGTACTAAAGCATGGATGTGACATACAATAGCCCTTATCTCTCTCATCTCACACATTATATATATATATATATATATATATATATATATATATCTATATATATATATATATCTATATCTCATCTCACACATTATATATATATATATATATATATATATATATATATATATATATATATATATATATATATATATAGTTGTCTTTTTTTAAACTGGAAGGACATTGTTCTGCTGTCATACCTTTCTGTCACCCAACAAAATGCTTTTCAGCAGAAGAAGGTAGGCCATCCACTGCGACTAAGCTCGCCAACTCTGCACCGGCTGTCACATCAAAACCCAGCACCACTGAGACACAACCTGGTAGTACTGCTTCTGCTGAACCTGCGCTACCTGTCCCATCCACATCAAGTAGCATTACCCTTGTTCCTAGTGCACTGGTACTCTCCAAGAGTATTGGTGGGGGTGATGATTATGTCACCCACCAGGAGCTACCAGGGATGGTGTGTGATATCATAGAAACTGGCCTTAGTGCCCACATTGATTGTCTGGAGAGGCTGCTCATTAAAATGGAAAAGAGACTCCCATGTCAAGCAGTCTCACAGGGAACTGAGGAAGGGGACAATAATAGTTCTGAGGGTATAGACTAGATTCTCACTGTTCCCATGCTTGACAGACATGTGCCTCTGATGCTCCCTACCTATCCACAATCATGGTGTCCCCAACCTTTTGTGTTCATTTTGTTTGCTCTGTTTGCCTGCACCTGGTTCCTCACCTACCAACCTACCTACCTGAGCCCCCCTCATTTCTATGTCCATTACCCAACATTCATCTCTTCTTGAAATCCAAAAAAATGGGCATATGTCTCACAAAAAAATGTTCCATACATAGCTGTCCACTTTGAATATGTGTCTTCTTGACACACTTGATTTGGTACAATTGGCTATACAACATTATTTCATTGTTGTCACTCATTTGTGTTGCAGTGACAGTCCAAATTCATCAAATTTTCTCTACATGTTCACATTTCAGCATTGAAGAAGTGGATATCTATGGTTCTTTCATAATTCCGTCCTGCAAATTTCTTGACTGTTACCTCTTTGCTCTTCTCTCTGCTTGCCATCCCATTTCACCACTTTCCCATCAACCTCATTTTCATACCTTTAATCTGGTCAAAATATAGCATCACACACTACACACATCACCAGAATTGCCCCATAGAAAAATCCTTTACTTTTTGTACTCTGCCTCTGCATGGAGTTTGGCATTGTGCACCAATGCAGAGTGGCAATGGCTAGCTTTTTATGTCCTAATGCAAAACCTTTTGAGTTTCTGCTACTGGCCACAATAGTCTGCTTACCTCCACACACCACTGCTTAAACTCATTGGGCTAAAGGAACACAGAGTTAAAGTAGAGTAAAGGCAGCACTTTGAAATAGTCACTCTGACCGCTCTTTAGGCTGCTGAATATAACAAAATGCAACTTCCTATGTGAAGAGTTGACATAAATCTCTTTTTTTTTCATAGATTCATAGGTTAGTACTGGGATAACTGCCCTTGCAAGCCTAGTCAATTATCCCTTGTGAGGCTCGAACCCTGCACTTTGTTTTTGTAAGGCAAACACCTTAACCACTAGGCCACCCTCCCAACTTGATAGAAGATTTTTTTTTCTTTTTGCCAATAGCATAAAGGATTCAATTCCAGATGCATCTGACATACTTTTGCAGTGTGATGTTATATGTATATGATGTCTTTAATCATCCACATCTTAACTTTTGCCACAGTTATGAGTTCTCATGGAGATATATTGAATACTGGCCAAAATAAGTATTTAAAGTGACATCCATCCCCACAACTATCACATATTTATTCAACCCTGCTCTGCTTATCATAAGCCTGTTGTCCCTCTCCCAGCCCTTCTTTAACCCTGTATCAGTCACTTCATGTTATATCATGGCAGCTTAATAATGAGAACAGACCAACAACATGTCCATAACTATTCTTTTATACCAAACACTGCTATGTGTATGCTGATCTCTCCTTGTATTCATCCCTTCACTCCTACCCCTCTTTACATGTGTGTATCCATTAGGCTGATGGATGTTCAGGTCATCTCATGGTTTCTACATACTGACATAACACAAACATGTTACCTTGATTCAATATTTTGTCAGTGCTCTTCTAGTGAGCAAGGTTTAATTAAAAATCTGCTTTAGGATTCCCTTTGTGTCATGTTCAGGTGATGGTGGTTGAAATGCTCATCTAATGTGATGTGGAAACTTTCCTTACTGTGAAGAAGCATATTGCACACACTTTGCAGGATATCTACCCTTACACAAATAGTTAGCATATCTGCTGAGTCATAATGATAATTTCAAAAGATGTACCAACCTTTATCATTTCTAGAAAGCTGTACACACAATTAAATTGTCATTTGAAGTGAGGCCTGCAAAACAGCTACTAGTTTTACAACTGTATTGAGGTAGGCATTGCTAATAAAATTTTGGGAAGACACATAATTTAGTGTAATCATTGATAGTCAGATTTGTATTCTTAATCACATTTACTTAGCCAATACCATCCTAAAACCATTTGTTTAAAAAAAAAAAAAACAAAAAAAGAAAATAATCAGGATTTGTATCCTGGTTTACCTGGTGTCTGACCAGATGCTAACTACCTTTGCACACTGCACCACAGAGAAAGCTAAGCAGCATGTGTATTTTCCATACTCAGTACTGACTGGAGAGCTGCCAGCCACACCTTGCGGTTGAGCCTCTTTGCACAAAGGAAGGTGAAGCGTATTAAATCTTAGACTTTTTTCCTTAAGCATAGAGCCCCATTTGCTCAACACTTCATGTCACAAACAAGGGGAAGGCAATGACAACAGTTTTTTTTTATGTAATAAAACTTTGGCCCCACAATTTCAAATATAGACTGCAACATGAACATCATAGTCTCAGTCAACAATTTCTCCCATAACATATCTTGCAATCTATTTCACAAGTTCAAGTTGAATTCATGAAATGTGAATCATGCGTGCACTAACACTTCGCTATCATCTGTGCAAATCAGTTTTTGCAAGATGTGCTGGTAAAGAAGTGTTTAGCATGCCTTACTCTGGTTACTGGGCTGTTACCTTCATGAAATGTCAAGGCATTCATAAACACAGGAGGACAGGGTCATGAGTACTTGACTGAATACATACTTTCTGGAATTCATGTGTGCCCTGCACCAATGCACTTGCAAATAATGTAGCAGTACTTGGACCATTGTCAAGCATACTACAGAAACACAGAGCATAACTGTATTGTTACATCTGGTATGGGTTTATACTGACACTGGGCATTGGTCATCCATGTTCATATCACATTGATATTGTCACTAAAGTGTATTAATGTGGACATTACTTCATCTGAATATGAAGACATATACCTCCGCTCTTGCAGTATTGGTGTTTCCAAAGTGCGTGTGCATGTGTACGTGTGTGTGTTGCGTGTGTGCGTGTGTGTGTGTGTGTGTGTGTGTGTGTGTGTGTGTGTGTGTGTGTGTGTGTTTTATCTAAACATCCTGAGAAACATGTACATGTACCACTCAGTTCTACAAAGTGCATTCATGACAGCTTCTTTAACCTAGGTTACGAGGGTTTATTTAAATGATTTTTTCAAACTGCAATCACACAACCACATCCCAAATCCTGCCTTTGCACACAAGTCTTATAACAGTATATGCGACCTGTGACACTATGATGATGTCATCCTCGATAAACAGTTCTGTGACAATAATAAAATCAGAAGCCTGCCATGGCTTGAGTGTTAAATACTGTGTTCTTCAGCTTGTATAGCCTAGTTATATAGGGGTTCAAATCATAGAACAACTTGCCTGCATCTCTGAGTTCATATGTTTGTTTAGTCAGAAGAGTTTGACTCCAGGTTCTGCTGCCCTCACTGAAGTATTATTCTAAAAATACTTTTACAGTGGTACATGACTCCACAGCTATTTCATACAGCCCTCACACTATCATCTTCTCACCATACACTAATGATGTAATCCTCTATGAAATGCACTTTGACACTGTTAACATCAGAGTTGTGCTGTGGAGCAAGCATTACATACCTCTGTTATCTAAGTTCTTTAACTAGTTAGGTAGTGGATTAAATCTCACAACAGTCAACTTGTGTGTGTGTATGTGTGTGTGTGTGTGTGTGTGTGTGTGTGTGTGTGTGTGTGTGTGTGTGTGTGTGTGTGTGTGTGTGTGTGTGTGTGTGTGTGTGTGTGTGTGTGTGTGTGTGTGTGTGTGTGTGTGTGTGAGTGTGTGCATAATCAAAAGAGCTTGACTGCAGTTCCTGCTACTCTCACTCAAGTTTCATTAAAAATACTTTTACACTGTTACATGACTCTACAGTAATGTTAAACAGACTTCCCAACATCATCTTCTCATAATACACTGATAATGTAATCCTCCATAAAGTGCACTCTGCTACGAATACAATTAAATTTGTGCTCTGGTGTTTGCATTAAGAACTGTGTTTTCTAGCTTGCATAAATAGATTGATAGGGGTTCTAATCTCACAACAGTCAATGTGTGTGTGTGTGTGTGTGTGTGTGTGTGTGTGTGTGTGTGTGTGTGTGTGTGTGTGTGTGTGTGTGTGTGTGTGTGTGTGTGTGTGTGTGTGTGTGTTCATTCAACTATCAGTCTGGAAACAATTTCACACTGGGATATAAGTCCACATCTGTGTAACACAATTCTCCCAATGTCTTCTTCTGGACATACACTGATGCTGTCCTCATCCATAAAGTGCACTCTTAACCAGTTAAAGTCAAACTTGTGCCTTAAGCATGAGTAAAAATAATGAAAAATCTTAGAGCAGTTCACAAACCAGGCAGGAAATAAAAACTGGAATAAAAATATGATTTACTTCACATCGGTAAGTGCTTTCACTAATAGCTTCATCAGACCATAAAAACAGAATGGTCATAAAACATTTAAATGCATAGAACAACCAATCACAAATCACTAAACAATTACATCACAACCAAGCTGAACCCACTCAAATCATTCTAAAAATTAATGTAAATGTAAAGTGCATAGTGTGCGTATCAGAAAGTAGTAAAACACATGTAAAACATAACTAAAAGTACAAAATGCAAAAATAACTATATTTCTACTCACTGTAAAAACATATATATATATATATATATATATATATATATATATATATATATATATATGTTGCATCTTTCAGCTTTTCCCAGTTAGGGGTCGCCACAGCAGAACTCAAGTCCACTACTGATTGGCAGTAGATTTTTACGTACCAAGTTGCCAGCCCTGATGCACAACCTTCAGCAAAGGTACGCCCATTCATGCATGTCTCCACACAGAAGACACTTTATCTGAGAATTGAACAGGACGTCTTACTGTGATGCGACAACGCTACCGCAGTACCACCACCACAGAGTATATATGTAAATATATAAGCATAGTTCATCTTCAATAATAAACATATATCTGAGAAAAATACAAAACTTCATCTTTCTTATATAGAAGTAAGAGACTTCTCAAAATTCATAGTAAGATTCATGTGAAATAAAATAAACAGTGATAAAAACTAGGATATTTAGTGCATATGTCCCTATACATAAAAATGTATATCTATATGCATACACAATTCATTAAATGTTGACTAAAAAACATGAAAACAGTACTATCACTGTTACTTTATATAGCGACAAGGCCTAGTTAATGGACAATCAAAAATCAGAGACAAATGTCCATTTTGGGAATTAAAAACATATATACAAATACAAAATATGAATAACAAAAAATGTACACAATGTAAATATAAAACTAAAATAAAAGCATATATGCCAGTACTATCACGGTTGCTCTATGTAAGCTCAGGGTTCAGGAATCAAGAATCAATAGCATACATATGCAAAATGCAGGACACATAAGAATGTATGTGACATTATCCTCAACTAATATTGTACAGCTACAGATAGTTCCTTTGTTTCAAAGTTGGTTTAATAAATGCCCTTTCATTCAGGCCCCTTCCTCTATTGGCTCTCAGCCTCAAGTTCCATCTGATATCCTTGCTCTCAGTGATATTCCTAATGTCTCTTGAACGTACAGTTGGAATTACCTCCTCTATAACCATAAACTTAAAGTGGTGGTCATCACCAGCTGTAGTCACATGTTTCGATAAGGCAGTCTTGTTGTACTTAATCCTTATGCTATACATGTGCTCCCTCATCCTTTCTCAGAGTGTCCAGTTGGTCTTACCAACATAAAATGATCTACAGAGTTCACATACAGCAAGGTAGACATTATGTGTTTTACAATTCGCATGCACCCTAAATTCAAACCTCTGGCCGGAATCTGGATGTATAAAGATACCAGTGGTATCAATATCACCACATAAATTACAATTACCACATGGATTAGCACCTACCTCTCCATCCAAACTTCTGCCACTTCTTTTATTATGACAGAGCAACCTTTTTTAATTGTGTTTATTCTTAAATAAAAAGGTTGGTTCATCACCAACAATACTCCTAACCTGTGAATCTGTGGTTAAGACCTACCAATTCTTCCTAATAATGTCTGAAATTGGTTTGATGTTTGTGGTAAAATACATGGATATTTTCAGCTTGTTGGAATGTTGTACTCCAACATGTTGACTATCTGTATCAAGATGTTGTGAAAAATAAGTTGTTTTCCCTATCTTTCCTCAGCTCATTCAAGTCCACTAGACTGATTTCTAACTCTTGCTGACTATAACCTCTGCCAATCAACATATATTTCAGAGTGGATAGCTGCTGAAAACATCCATATGAAGCATTTAATCTGGACACTCTCATACCTTGTCCCTTGGTGATATTCTTAAAGGTATATCCTGGATGCATACTGCTTCTGTGCAGCAGGGTATTCCTATAGCATTTCTTCCTGTATACACCTGTGTTAGTCATTTCACTTTCAAGTCTCTCCCCAAATACATCTAAATACTCTATTCTTAACTGTGAATAGTTCATGGTAAATTTTAGATAGTCAAACCTCTCATTCAAGGCTACTAAGAATTCACTCAAATCCTCAGAAGAGCCTCTCCACACCAGAAAGAGATCATCGACAAAACGTTGATAAAAGCTCACATATCTAGAATATAAATCCATTTTAAATAGAACCTCTTCTTCCCACAGTGCCATAAACATGTTGGCATAGCTGTTGGCACAAGAAGAGCCCATAGATATGCCATCACATTGTAAATAGATTTTATTATCATATGCAAAAGTATTATTCTCTAATATGGTTTCCAAAACCAGACTGATATCAACTTCTTCATGGTTAAGCTCACTGTGTGTGTGTAGATACCTCTGTATTGACATTACCCCACATCACTGGGTATTATGGTAAAGAGGGATTGTACGTCTAGGGTGACAAAATGAAAATCAGTGTTTAAGACCACTGAATTACTATATTGATATAAATCTATCAAGAAATATTTGGTGTCTTTAAGAATGTAAACATTTCTATCCAATATGGGTCTTAGCTATTTTTCCATATAGAGGGAGAAGGGCTCACTAAGCCACCCCCTTCCAGCCACAATGGGCCTTTTCATTATTCATTATTTTTACTCATGCTTGTTTTACTGTGGGCAGTTCCACATTTAACCTTCACAGTGTGGTGCTGTTTCTGTGTGCTGTCAAACTAGTGCCATGCTGCTACCATTAAGTACTGTGCTTTACAACTTGTGTAACTAGATAGGTAGTGGATTTAATCTCACAGCAGTCAACTTGATTGTGGATGTTCATTCAGCTATCAGTCTGGAGACAATTTTACACTGTGATGTGAGTCCACATCTATGTCACACAATCCTCCCAACACCTTCTTTTCAGCATACAATGATGATGTCATCCCCTATAAAGTGCATTCTGGCAGTATTAAACTCAGATGTCTGTCTTGGCTCTAGTGTTAAGTACTGTGCTTTCTGTCTTGTATAACTAGATAGGTAAGGGGGCTAATCTCACAGCACCCCCCCCCAAATGTGTGTTTGAATTCATTCAACTAACAATCTGGAGACAATTTACATTAGGTTGTAAATTCATATCCGTGTCACACAGTCTTCACAGCATACACTGATGCTGTCATCCCCTTTAAGGTGCAGTCTGGTATAACTAGAATCTAGCTTATGTCATGGTGATAATGTTAAGTACTGTATTCTCTAGCTTGTTTATCTAGATGGGTAAGGGTTCTAATCTGACAGCAATCAACTTGAGTGTATGTGTTCATTTAAATAAGAGTCAGGAGACAATTTTACACTAGGATGTGAGCCCAAATCTATGTCACACAATCCTCCCAACATCTTCTCAGCATACACTGATGATGTCATCCTCTATAAAGTGAACTCTGAGGCTATTTAAGTCAAACATCTGTATTGGCACTAGTCTTATGTTGTATGGATTCCACCTTGTATACCTACAGAGCTACTGTGTTCGAATCTGACCTCAATCAACTGGTGTATGTGTTTGTGTAGTTGATGGCATATTATGGTCGTTTTATCACGTTTTGATTTTTTTTTCATTTGACTCCCACTCAGAAGAACATTTTACATAGACTCTGAATACAATGTCTCCAGTTCTCTGTATCCACATAACATACTTTTTGTGGAACACTGAGGATGTCATCATCTCAAAGATGTATACACACATTGTAAAGCACAGCCCCTACATTACCCTTTGCAAGCCACCTACAGACAACTGGATGTTTGATTGCTAATTTTGTCATGGGGTAGTGCACATGTCATATATGGACAGAGGCAGTCTGTAATAACATCAGATACATAGACACATAACTATATACCCCTACTATTTTCTATCACATAGATATAGCAATTTTGCTTTAAATGGTATAATAATGGCTAGGATTTTATGCACTCCTGATCATTAGCCTATTAATGCCTTATGACCCTCTGAAGATTGCACACATCAGTGTTGTTGTCATCCACATGTGCTGTGATGAGGTATGGTTGTACTGTGGCCCTACAACAGTGTATTACAATCAGTGATTTGAGCTACCTTCTTGATGGTTGCTGCTGTCATTTGGTTACATGTTCCTTCCATGACATCTGTAGTAATATGCCTCCTGAGCACTGCTGACATGGGATGATGTATATTGTTGCCTTACTAAGACATGTGTCCTTGTAGTAGAGTGCATCAACATTCTACACAGTTCTAATTCAACCATCATGGTTTCTATCATGGTGACATCTGCAGTATGGCACAGGTGTGCAAGTGTATATGTAGCATCTGGAAATGTATCTGACATATAGCAAAATTATGCCATAATGATTAGATGGGCACATAAGCCTGGGTACATCCACATGTTGTAATGCTGTTATATACAGAAACATATGAGATATTCAACTTCACCTGCAGCCTTGGGGAATTCATTGTATGCGCAATTATGTTGCTATTCAAAAAGATTTTTCATGTGTTTCACAGAAGTATTTTTGGACTATCAGCATTTGCATCATTAACCATTCTGCATGAACTGCATCCACTACAGTTGTAATGTGTCCACATATGGTGTCACAGTTGTCACCCACACATTTCCAGTGATAAACATTTAGGCATATGCTGTGCAACTGATGCAATGACATGAATTAGGTTGAGTTGTAAGACTGTGTTAACAGTTCCAGTGAGCTGCATGTGGTTCATACCCAATTCTGAATTTGGTGGTGATGTCACAAAGCATTTTGTAACTATGTTTGAAATCATAAGGGGGAATACCCAATTATGCACAGAGCTGGTTGTTGATAGCAACACACATACTCAACAACAGAAAATAGGCAACCTTCTAGCTGACAGAGTTGCATCAAATTTCAACTCCCTTTTCCCACCAATCATCACAAAGTATAATTACCATAATTTCTGAGCCTATTATCTCAAGAGAACAGGTCATCTCTGACCTCTCTAAAACTAGAAACATGGCATCAATGGGCCCTAACAGCATCCCAGGTTGCTTTTTAAAGAACTTCAAACATTACCTAACAAATCCACTTGGATCCCTATTTAAACACAGACACCAGACAGGCTGTGTTCTGGCAGAATAGCGGACAGCAAGAGTCATCCCTCTGCACAAGGAGGGAGCATCAACAAAATCGGGGTGTTATAGACACATAAGCCTGAATAGCCACATCAGTAAAGCCATGGAAATAATCATCATAGATCTTATCAACAAAGATATAGGTAATCTTCCAACTCTGGAATCAACTCAGTTTGGATTCATTAAGAGGAGATCATGTCTGTTGAAACTGGCTGACTTCTTTGAGAAGGTCACAATGGCAATGGATGAGGGGAACACTGTGCATCCCACATAACTTGACATGGCAAAGGCATTTGACATAATTCCCCACTCAGGTATTATAGAGAAACTGTGTCAACTTGGCATAAAGCCCTACATTACCAGGTGGGTAGCCAAATGGATCACCAACAGGACATTTACTGTTAAAGTGGATGAATTCACCCATAGCAAGAGGCAACACACCAGAGGCATAACACAAGTTTCTGTACTAGTCCCTTTTCTGTTTAGTATTTGTTTCTCAGACGTCAATGCAAATGGAGATATTCTTTGTCGGAACAAGTCTGCAGTTGACTGCAAACTGTGGTCAGCCAAAGAATCCATAAACAATACTGATATACTGCAGAAAGGATAAACACATACAAATTATTGTTTCCAGAGCCACATAGATAAAATAAATGCAAAAAAAAATAATAATTTTTCCCTTTTGTAAAGCACCTAATTACAATATAGACAGCAACCCCCGAAAACCAGTCTAATTGCTACATGATTTGGTTACTCAGGTTAATACAGATCGAAATTTTGACCTCTTTGTGTCCACAGTGGTAAGAAAGTCCTTCTATCTGGCACAAATTATAAGTAAGGGCATGGCATGCAGATCAAAGGATGTTGTACTCAGCCTTCATCACACCAATAATTGAGTACAATGCACCCCTTTGCATGCATATCACTAGACATCTGCAGCAGCTGGAGTGAAGTCAGAGTTTTCTCACCAGAAAGATACAGGTTATAAAAAACAAGACCAGCGTGGAAAGATTGAAAGCTCTATCAATGTATTCTGTCTTC